>NW_010357693.1:40964-77731 GCF_000414095.1 Morus notabilis
AATTGAATACTGTACTTAAAAGGACTTGGTTTTTATAAAATGTGCTCAGGGGTATCAATTTTAATTTTAATTTTTTTCGTTGTTTTACAAAGTAATGAGTTGCCGTATTTTTACATGTTGATATAATATTTTATTATTAATTAATGTTACAACTTTTAAACACCTATTAATAAAAAATGATAAGACACATGCCACGTAAATTTGTACATTAAAATTAGGATTAAGATTACAGTAAAACCTTGATAAATAAATGTTCGATAAATTAATAATATTGATTAAATAATAAAATTTTTCAATCCTAAATTAGGCTAATGTACTAAAGTAATCATCTCGTTAAATGCATAAGAGAATAATAATTTTTGAATCCTTTAGAGCCTATTGAAAATATAACTAATAATTAATCAAATACAAAAATTAATAATAAATAACATATATGATTCATAATATCAAGGAATTCTTTTTCTTGACAACTTCAATTTCTCAATTCAAGTATTTTCCAAATTACTTAAATATTAATGATTTGAGACTAAAATAAAACTAATGACCAATTGTATTTATAGATTTTTTTGAAGGGTATTATTAGAATTTATGTTCTATGTACTTCAAGCACCATAAATATTTTATCTTCTAGGTATTAAATTTGAAAAATGCGTACACAAAATTTATGTATATGTACGTATTTACTAACATTCTATGTACAATGTACTTACATTACTTTTTGAGCTTCTGTATACATGTATAACATTTATTATATATATATAATAAATTTTGAAATTCTATATGTAAACATATTAATTTTGACTACGCCCATTATTTTTTGTTTAATTTACAACTCATATTACATAAGTCTTGGCCAAAAAAATAATCATGTAACAAGATGACGCAAATCATTAACATATAACTCTTCTTAAAATTAATAAATATTCATTTACCCATAAATTAGTAAATTTTTTATTTATCGATAAATAAATAACCTCACTAAAATAATGTTTATTAGTGCCAATAATATTATTTTATAGAAATTTTATGTAGTATCCCTAGCATTAATAATTTAACAAAAAGATTGAAGTCTTATTTACACAATAAATCAGCTATAAACATACTTTAATGTTGAGATCTCAGGTTTATCACGAACAAAAAAGAAGTAATCTGCGAAGAAACATAATTCAGAGTAGGGCCGGCAATATGGGTCATGAGTATATCATGCAATTCAAATTATTGCACCAAAAGCAAAAACCCAATTCATATTAACAACCAAAGATCAAATAATTTGTGCAAAAAATGATAGTATATGTATTTGTAATTTTTATTGTTTTTATTTACTATTTTTTTTTAAAAATCAACTATTTTGGAGTAGATAAAAGAGTTTGACAGGGTACCAAAATCTATAATTAACATTAGCTAGTGAGAGACATGGGCCCCAACAAAGGTTGCTTAAAGGGTGCCAGTTTACATAGTTTTCAAATGTCAGTCACATGATAAACAAGCACAAGCGGATCTTTTTGTCTCCATGGAATTTCCACGAAAATGTTGAAATTTCTTTATCAGTGGGAAAAAGATAATTGGAAATTTAAATAGTTCAAAATTTTGATGTGATTGACGCTGAAATCTCAAAAATTTTTAAAATTTTCTTTTCTCCCTGTTTAAGAGATTATTTTTATTCTTATAATTATATAGTATAGCTTATCAAGATTTTGGCGCAAAAAAGATGTTTATATTCATTGGCTACCAAAAGTCGGGGGGATGCTATGTGTCCAAAAGGTGGGACTAACAAATTTGCTTGCCAACCCATATCTATCAAAGACAACATGTGTCACATGGCTGCAAAGTGGGAAAAAAAAGAAAAAGAAAAGAAAAAAGAAAAACCATCATTTTTTTTTTCTTTTTAGTTTTGTTATAGTTTTTCTCACATCAAGAAGGGGGGAAAAAGAAACCATAAGTTTTTCACTTCGGTTGTCTCTCTAATTTAACACATGCCTTGCTATCAATTTTTAATTAATTAATGTCTAGAGAAAAACAAGCGAAGAGAACACAAGGATAATTAATTCGGATTCCGTTTATTTCACCGATTTAAATTTAAAATGTGAGTTTTGTTACTGTAAAAAACTCTAACATAAAGTCATATTTCAACTCAAATTAAAAACTCGAATCAGTGAATTAAATAAGTCCTCAAGAGATTTTAAGAGTAAAAGTGATATTTAGACAAAACACAAAGGTGTTTTGAGCATTTGCATAATAGAAGAGATAAATAGTATTTTGACAAAACAAATGGTGTTTTTCTTTTTTTTTTTTATTTGAAAGCCACATGGTGGTGTTTTTAGATTTCTCAAGAAAGAAAGAAAGGATTTTTTTTGCTTTTTTTTAATGAATCAAATTTGACCAAGTGCTTGACAAGTTGCACATTTTCTGTATAGAAATTTTTGAAGGACAACAATATTCAAATACCATGAACTATTGCAATTTCATATAAATATTCTCAAACTATTGATTTGTTTCAACTTATTCTCAATTAAAAGTTAGGGTGTAAATTGACACAAAATAATTAGTTCAGAGCAAGTCGATCTAGAATTAATAGTTCGGGAGTGTTTATAAAATTATAATGTAATGACAAATCACTATTTTGTTGATATTATGACGAATGTATTTTACTATTATAAAATGAAAATTTTGGTTAAAAAAATTAGCTTCTCTTAACAAAGGTATTTTACTATTTTGTTAAAAATATACAAATATTTCAAAAAGAGGATGAGAAGAATGCTCCTTTAATGGAGGAAGATTTTTTTTTAATTTTTTTTTTATAGAAAAGTGGGGGTGTAAAGATTTATAATCCACTCTTATCTCCTTTTAAAGACAAATTAAGATGGCACAAATATTTGAAGGGAGAAAAAATGAGGAAAACCGAAAAAGTAAGGGGACGCAAAATTTTCATTAATAATTCACTATAGACCAATGCAATGGCCGTACAAGGATTGCTTTTGGTCCGAGAAGGCCGAATAAAACGGCCCAAAACTGGCTTATTGGGAGAACATATAAATATAAGTAGGTGGGGAAAAAAGAAAAAAATACATGATAAAAAAATATTATTTATATCATTACATTTAAAAATAAATAATTATTATTTAATTATTAAAATAAAAATAAAAAAATTATAATGACATTCTTTTATTTAAAATGACATAAATAATAAATTTGTATAAAATAACGACAAATCATGTATTATTTTGGGACTTAACCAACATAAATTTTGGGTATAGAAAAAAGGCATAGTCCATATTTTACATAAAAAAAAACTTCAGAACTCAGAAATGCCTCTGTGTCTCTTCTTCATTTTAAAACTGTCCCGTCTCCGTTGTCATTATTTTGTTTTATATGTTTCCAGTAATGTGATTTGTAGAATCAAAACCTACTATTTAATATAATTAAGAGTTAATCCCACAAATGATATATGAAGTTTACAATTAATACTACTTTAGCCTTTGACTTTTTTAAATGTCTTACATTTATTCCTTAAGTCATTTCTTTGTTTCAGTTGCGGTCCTTCAATTAACTTAGTGTTAAATATTTAATAAAATATGTCAAAATTAGAGACTCAAATTGTACACATCTAAAGTTTAGAGGCAAAACTAATATTAAAAAGAAAAAGTTAATTTTCACAAATAGACCTTAAGTTTCAGATGTTTCCAATTTATTCCTAATTTTATAGATTATATTAAATATTTAACGCATTGTTTAAGGAAGAACTCAAACTAAAACAGAGTAATAAAAAAGAGACTAATTGTGGGACATTTAAAATAAGATACTAAAGTAAAATTAAAAGTAAATCTTAGAGATAATTTAATTAATTAACCCTACAATTAATTTCAAACACGTTCATTTTTACAATTATGGTCAAAACGATATTATTTACTACAAGTTTTAGCCATATTTATTAATTTAGTTGTGCAGCATGAATGGTCCATATAGATTTTTTTTTGTCCTGTTAAAAAAAACTTTCGTAATGCCACAAGTGGCATTCAACTTGGGATTTCTACCACTTCAAAAGATCGACAAAATGTTTTCAACCGACAGCAACAGTGACCCCGAGTCAGTCACCGACACAGGTTCTCGAAAATAACCTAATAGATTATTACCGGCAATCTAGCTGATTATTTTTAATTTATAAAATAAGGGAAATGAGACAAATACCTTTAAAGTACATGAGTCAAGATTTTTACTCATCACTTTTAATTAGCAATCTTTTTAGTCAAATAATTATACTATTATAAATGTATTAATTAAGAATAAGAGATAAAAATCTAGACTCATATCGGTAAATTATGTAATTTTCTCTTAAAAAATATTACTGGTCTTCTCTAGTCCCACTTTCTGGAGACTAATATTATCGATTACTACTAGTAATTTACTAGCTTATTTCAAAACTTCCCAACAAATGATACTAGGTCCCGTTTGTTTCACTTGTTTAATTCAATTCAACTCAGTTTAAACGGTGAATACAGTTTGAATTCGTATGTGATAAGCACTCAATCTAAATTATATTCTCCGTTTAAATTGAGTTAGCCCCCGTTTATTTCACTGGTTTAGTTCTGTTCAGCTCAGTTTGAACAGTGAGCATAGTTTGAACTGGTATTTAGTAAGCATGTAGTTTGAATTATATTCTTCATTTGAATTGAGTTAAATAGTTCAATTTAGAGTTTAGCTCCTCCTCAAGTTCAATTGTTAAAACCATTTTTAAACAGTAAAACGGTTCCCACTCTCTGTGCTTTTCACACCGACCAAACACAAATTCAAATTTTATTCACTGTTCAAATTAAAACTTTAACTGCACATTCAAACGTCAATTCAAAACTACAATTTAAACCACACAGTTTGAATTTTTCTGTTCAAATAAAAAAAATCAAATCAACAAAATTCAAACCAGCGAACAAAGGGGGGCTTAAACCGTTCAACTTAGAGTTTAACTCCCTCCTAAAGTTCAACATTTTAAACCATTATTGAACAGTAAAAGGCGTCAACTCTTTCTGCTTTTCACACCTACCAAACACAAATTTGAATTTTATTCCCTCTTCAGATTAAACTTTTAACTACTCATCCAAACGTCAATTCAAACTACAATTTCAATTACACAATTTGAATTTTTTTGTTCAAGTAAAAAAGTTTGAATCAATAAAAATGTGAACCAGTTACCCAAACTGGAGCTAGGCTTCTTTGGCACTAGTAGCAGAGTGTGTAATCAAGTAAGTCCCACAATTCGTGTTCGTTATTATGTTCGGGACGACATAGTTATAGCGCGACATGATTAGAATGAGTATAAATACGATATGATTAGGGCCCGTTTAGTTCACTGATTCAAATTTTTAATTCGAGTTGATATGTGATTTTATGTGAGAGCTTTTTACTGTAGCAAAAAAATTAAATGTGACTGTTTCTGAGAGCTTTTTACTGTAACAAAATTTGAATTCTAAACTCGAATGGGCGAAATGAATGGGGCTTTAAATGTGTCAGAAACCTATACACAATCATGAAACGTTTATCACATAAGTGACAAAACACAACATATGAACACATTTATTAAACGAACAATGGCGAAAATATCTTGTGTATTAGAGAACTAATAGTAATGGTGAAAACTTTTATTTCTTAAAATTTTAAAACTGACATTATTAACTACTAATTACAACTAAATCAAGCAAGTACATGATAACAATAATGTAATTTCTCCAAATCCTTATAATAATTAACAAACACGTAAAAATATCTTTAAAAAAGATATTTTAGCACAATTGCCACCTAAACTTACCGTGGTTTAGCAAATTATCTCTTGATTTATTTTTTAATTAACCCCCGAACATGTAAAATTGTTACAATGTGCTCTATTTTACTAAATTTTTTTAATTTTTTTTATTAGATTTAAGGGATTAAAAGTTAAGAAATTGAAAGATTTGTGTTACATTTAAATTAGAATGATGAACTTTTTTGCCAAACGTGTTATTTTGACACTAATTTAACACAATCATCTTAAAAATGAGGCATTTTATAATAATTTTATAAGTTGAAGCGGCAACTCACTAAAATTAATAGTTTAAGGAGCAAGTTGCTAAAATTATACAAATTAAGAAGTAAATATGTAAAATACCTAAAAACCGTGAATATGAAACTACTAAATAGGTAAAAATGTCCAAGTACTTCATAACTAAGTTTCAAAATAAGAGGGGCGACAATTTCATTGAGAAGGACCTTGGGATATTATATATTTAATTTTATAATTATGAAGTCTGAATCCCATCAATAAAATATTTGTTAATACTGCATGGAACATACACAGCAGGGTTGTGTCAACACGTTTACAACTCGTTTACTTAAAAGTATTAAGCTTGTCTAGCTAGTTGGCCCAAAACCAATCCAGTTATTTTGTATTACACTAGTTTTTTTTAGCACGAGCACGTATTCCTGTGTTCCTTACATTGAAACTTTATTATTTACTGAATAGAGAAATTTATTTATACAACTATTTAAGAATTGTTATTATTTATTTGAAAAAAAAATATATGTAAAGATAACTTTTAATGTGATAAAAATTATATACAAAACAATTAAATAGAGACACATTTAAAGAAAATTATTTTAATCATTGACAAAAATAAAATAGGAATACATGTGAAAAAATTTACTTTCCCAGGAGTAAAACAAGAAAAAATATATTTTAAAAAAAAAGATATAAAATTAAAATGTAAAAAAAAAAAACATTGAAAACATTAAAAAGTAAAAAAAAAAAAAAAAGATAAAAAGAAAGATGTGTGAGAAGGGCTGTCACGTAAAAAAGAGTATTGATTTTTTTTAATGTTTTTTAGATATGTCAATTAAAAGTGACTTAAATATTAAAATTTACTTCACATCATTTTCGAGTTATTTTCGAGTTATGTTACTGTATGTGGTGAAAATGGCCACCTTAATTAAATCCCTCTAAAATTTTTAAGACCCAAGGGCTTAAAGTTGTATACCAATAGAAGCAAACTTCCGGTTAAAATAATTTCACATGACCACCAAAGGTCGTTGTATAGTGGTAAGGACGCCTTTGTTATGTCTCTTTTACCTATCCTATCAGAGTTTGATATTTAGCACCCGCGCATTGCTACCCTGCCTCTAGTGGGCATCTGCAGGCCCCACAGGATGAAAGGGAGTGAATTAATTGGATGGTCAGTGAAATACTAGTTTAAGCCCTTTTTATATACTCGGTAATCATCGGAATTGCTTGCTATAACCGAAAGGGCTAGGAAACATAAAGTGCACCACCAGATACCCTTTTTAGAGTAGCAAAAAAAAATTACCACCAGATCCCCGGGATTATAATTTTGTTTTTTTAGCTCTCTCTAGAAACCACTTTCTCCCCATACAAATTGGCTGCTTCATGACTATATTTATCAATTACAATTTTGAATCTTGGACTAATCAGAAGGATAGACGCTAACCACCTTTGCAGTTCTTCCACAGCAAACTCAAAATTGCAAGTACAAAAAAGAGTTCAACACTTCATCAAAACAATTGCCTGTGAAAATCAAGGCTTCAAGATGAACAAGAGGCACCCGTAATTCCTAATGGTTAGCGGGCCACTTTCCTTCAACTTGATCAGGTGGTTTGCTAATCAGATTTTTCTTTTACATCACAAGCTCCATTCACTTCTTTGTCTTCCCTTGAAGCCACAGCTCCAGTGACAGCATTACCATGACTACTTGGAGCTACTTTGGCTTTGCTACGGGCCTTCCTGAAGGGACTCGAGAAAAGATTTTCTCCTCCGAGGATGTCTGCACTTTTTGACCTCCTCTGTACATTTAAGAACCCGTTGGCGAGAGCCTCCAAGGCTCTGGCGGTCAATGGTCGGTTCCTTGTGCTTTGCCTTCTATTCACGATGGGGTTCTGCTTTGAAGTATTGGCAGTAGTAGAAGCTTTCAGTGTCTCTGAAACAAGCTCCTTTTCTTTAGAAGAAGAGCGATGACCATATGTATTTGCTTTCTTGCTGCCTTGTACCTCCTCAATTAGCATTTCAGTGTTTCTGGAGTTTAGCAGATCCTCGGGTGGTGGTTTTTGGTCATTCGGTGCTTCAGATTGATGTTTGTCCTCTTGTCCTTCAGACGTGTGCACGGCAGCAGAATTCCGCCTCATAATTTTTGAATGCATATCTTCTTCTGCATTGCTTTCAGCTGGAAAAACAATTGATGACTCCTCATGAGGACGTACTTCAGAAACGTTCTTGCCCATTTCAGATGAGCTGATTGTCCCATGGAGTTTCACTTGTTTTGACTCCAAACCTTGGGAACAATTCTGAGAGAGGTCGGACATCTTTTCCTTCGCACAAGCAGTTAATCTTCGTCTCTTGACGACAGGAACTACAAAATCTGAATGCCCAGATTTTGCTCTCCGTTTAAATTGATGCAGTACAGTCTTCAAATGCTTTTCATCAAAAATGCAAGTATTCTGATCCTGTTGGGTCTCCACTTTATCTGCAGTATCCGAATTCTTTTTTGTTGCCATTTGGTTTTTACAAGCACTGTCACGTATATCCTTGTGGGAATTTGATTTCAAAATTTTTCTTTTACCTTTTGATGGAATATCAGCTGCATCTTTTTCATGCCTCCCTGATGAATCCTCAAAGTTTTCAGTTTTTCTCAAAATAGCAGTCATATCGAAAGCTCTTTTAACTACCACTGGCGAACATCTCAATTCTCTCACCTTTGACGGTTTTCCTTCATGGACTCGACTGGTATCAACAACAGTTAATTTCATAAAAATTGGACCAGTTTTGTCAGACATACCGTTATGGTGCTTGGCCTTTTCACTGTGGAAAGGCTTTTCAGCGGTCTCGAATTCATCCAAATTATCCTCAGAAGAATCCCCTTCATCTCCCGTTGAATGATTGGTCTGTTTGGAAGTTAGTTTGAATTCAGCTGGTAAATGTCTAAGTTCTCTTATGCTGGATGATTTTCCTCCACAAAACAAGCTGGTATCTACAACAGTAAACTTCATATGGCTCGAACTTGAAGTAGAAACTCGAGGTTTAAGGTAGCAATGGCGTCGAGAATCAGATGGATCATCCTGATCTGACCCCACCTCTGGTGACCAGGAATCTTGTTCATTTCGGGCTCCAACAGAAGATTCTTCAGTTTCCAGCTCAAGAAGTTTCGGTTCAGATGCCACTTTGTTCAAGACATCACTAACAGAGTCGAAGTAGTGTTCTCCCTTCACAAGTTTCCTTCTTGAGAATTTCTTTATTCCCGGCACAAGAAAAACCAGGTAGTGTTTGGAGCTGATATAGCCCTGATCTCCTGGTTGCTCGGAGTGCCACCCTTTTGCTAGCAACCGAGGCCAAACAGCTTCCCAGAAGATATCATTGCATCGAGCTTTGCTCAACCGAAACCCTCCAGTTAGTAACTTTACTATGTCCTTGGATGTGAGTGAGGAGCAATCCTGACCACTTGGTAAATTGGGGCAAACTAAACTGTCATGATTGCCCTTTCCAGGCTCCATAGCAAAACCTGTGAGATCCTCTTTTCCTTTACCAATTGCCACTGCTTTCACAAGTACAGGAATTCCAACACTAGATTTTAAAGCGGAGACATATTCTTCTAATGAAATTCGCCCATCAGCAAATGACTTACAGCCCTGCTAACAGAACAGAGAAATAATACCTGTCTGTCAAATGGATCTCAAAATAGCAATATAATGGCTTCAATAGAGAAAGTGATGCAACTCATGCAAGAAGGGAACTATATAGAAGAACAAAATCATAATGCATTCATAAAGCACTAGATGGTAATGTCATTGCAAAAGAGATTGAAAGGTACAAATAAAAAAGGCATCAATAGTAAATAAAAATTTTTGTTTTACAAAATTAAGAAAAACAGAAAAAGGAAAATGGTGGTTAACTATCAAGTACCTCAAGTAATGAGGTTTGAGATTCCTCTGAGATATGTGAAGACAAACGAGAAAACAACTCTTGTTGCCTCCACCCAGTAAAAATTTTCCTTCCAGTAACACATTTTTTTCTTTTGATCTTCCGGCTATCTGACCATCTCCGGTATGCATCAGACCTATAAAACTTCCCATAGTAAAATGATAGTATCTCTCCCATGTCTTTGCTCCCCATGAATCTTTTAATCTGAAAAAAGTTCTTTCCAAATATATATAAGCCAAGAAGAAAACTATCCACATCAGAACCACTCCAAGGGTTAGTTGATAAGCCAGGAACCGGGTAATAGTTTTTGCTTCCTTTTAACTTATTTAAGTTCGTTTCTGCCCTCATGGACTCAGAATTTTCTTCAACATTGAGTTCTAAACTTTTCTTCCTAAACGGAGTTTGATCCTTTTTGCCATTTCTAGCTTCTACAAACCTCTTTGCATCAACTGTGTCATCAGAGTTTCTAAGAAATCCCGACCCTCCACCCTCATTATCATTCTCTTCATCATGAAACCACGCAATCGGGATGGGTAAACCCACTAGAAAGGAATGGGAAACGTTAGCACTTCTGCAATCAAGAGGGTTAGCCAACAGCTCAAGATGCTCGGATTCTGTGATGATAGAAGGAATGGCAACTTGGTACTCGTCTCCAACCCGAGGATTCAGCAATGGTTCTCCAAATATATTGTTTGTATCAGGAGAGCCGGGACAACTCAAATTCTCAATGTATGTGTCTTTGATACAATCCCCATTAGGATCCAGCTCTACTGACTCAACCTGACAATGAATATAGAGCAAAAAAAAAAAAAGGTTCAAGAACGGATGATTGGGAGTGCACAAAAGGTGATGCTTGGGCAGATAATCCCCAATTGTTTATATATTGGATTCGTCACAAAACAATTGTTATGTACCAACAAGAGAAAACAAACACACAAAAAAAGTATAACAAATTTTGGAAAGGGAAATATAAACGATTAACAATGAGATCGACTATGTATTTAGTTCTTAAAATTCATTCCACAAGAGACCTAATAAAATCCAAACGTTTAAACACTTTCAAACTTCAAAGAGACAATAACTGTACTTCTGGAATGTGAAATTTCAACTCCAAGAATAGTAAATATAGCATTTCAATTCACTATGTTTTCATATATAGCAGATAAAGAACATGTAGAATGTAAGTTATCAATGGCTTAAATAACAAAGAGGAGCAATAATAAATAAAAATAGCATTCTCATCAACCAAACACCCTAAAATCAAAAGTCAACCTACACAACATGATCTCTTCTCAGACTAATTAAAATGATCAAATCTCTAACGACCAGTTTAGCAAGTAAATCTTAACACTCTAATCACAATTTAATGTCAACACTGTTAGCAAAAACCGAATTTTAACACCAAACCCAATAAACAATACAAGTATGCATATATTCTTGATGACATTCTAAATTGAAATACCATATATCTTAGACAAATCGGAAAACCCACAATAAGAAACATACAATATACATACATACATACATATATATATATATATATATATATGTATGTATGTATACCACGAACACGAGATCCACTTCGCATACAAGGTTAACAGGAAAAATAATGTTAGCTTGTGGAAAAATTAAAGAACATAAACATAAACATAATAAAACACTCTTCGAAATATAGAAATAATCAACTCAAATTTGATTATCATAAAACTCCGGGATTACAACTAAAACAGTAACAATCAAATCGAACATTGAGAACCGAAAGTTCAACGCACGAGATTATCATGTAACGCCACAAAAAAAAAAAAAAAATAAAACAATTGACATTGGAGAACAATGCATATAAAGAGAGTAAGCAAAGGAGTTGAAAAAGGAAGAAGAAGATTGAATATCGACAAACCTCCATGGAAGAAAGCTTGGAATGTGAAAAATCCACGTGAGAGACAAAGCCTGGGCAAATGGGTATTATCGTTATTAACTTTGATTCACATCTATGTATTACTATTACCAACCTTTACTATGAAGCACATCGAAACGAGAATGAAGAAACGAAGAGAGAGAGAGAGAGAGAGAGAGAGTACCTTTGGTTAAGCAGAGTTAAGCTTTCATGAATTTTCTATGGTGGAAGGACTTGGAGAGAAAAAAGTGAGAAAAGAAAAAGAAAGGGAAAACAAAGGAAAAAAATCAGAGTTGTGTTTTGCAAATTTATTAGTTGTTAAGAGAGGGAGAGAAAAAATAGTGTCTTTTGTGTCTCTTTATACACAAGTGTTTAGAACCAGAAAGAGGCACATATGAAGACTTTCAACTACGACATTGAAATACAAAAATAAGGAAATAAAAAAAAAAACTTTTTGCAGAATTAGGTACTGCTTATTGCTTAATTGGGTCTTCCAATGATGGCTTCAAAAAATTAAGTATTGCTAAGTTGTATTACAAAATAAATTATTGTTATCAATAAAAGAAAATAGTTTCTCTCTTTTTTTTTTTTTTTTTTTTTTTCTCAACTAGAATGACCTATTGATAAGATTTCTACGATTGAATATCGTAAGTTTCGTTTTAAACAGTTAGATATTCATTATATTCTGTATGTTTTATAATTTTTTTTTTTATTGATGTGATTTAATCAACCCTAATGTTTGGAAATATGTTGTTAAGTTCCTAATAAACAATGCATATTGAAGAATTAGTATGTGAATTTAACATACTTATTTTTCAATATATCGCTTAGAATTTGTAATGCCTCTATAATAAAGTTTTTCACAATTGTATGTGAATTTATACTTAATTGAAATTAGTCATGATGATTATACATAACATTGCTTAATAATAAAATGATCTTATAATGTTTCTCTCTACATACATATTCATGTAGATGTATGAATGGATGTAGTTGGTCATTCTTCAACCCACTTCTCTTCCCATTAGTGGAAGTGAATGTCGTGTTTAGAATTGATCTCATTTTTTGAAAAAGAAAAAATAAAAACGTTTTCAAAACGGCGTTTGACGCAATAAAGATAAAAAACAGAAATAAAAATGATTTTTTAGTTTAGTATAAAATGAGAGAGAAATGAAAAATGACTTTTAGTTATTTTTCATTTTTTGTTTTCGTTTTCTCCTCTCTTGAGCAGAGAGAGAGAAAGAGAGACATTAATGAGTTTTTTTACACTGAAAATAATCTTTTGATAAAACTACCAAACGCATTTTCAAAAGTGATTTCTGTCTGAGATTAAAAACGTTTTCACTTTCATTTTCATACAAAAAACAAAATCATTTTAGAACGAGTTTTAAATCCGCGCGAAAGCTTTTTTTATTTTTTTCCTTTTCTTTTTTTATTTTTTTCATTTTCTTGGAAAGAATAGAAACTAAGCCACGAAAAAAATAAGGGAACATGAAATTTCCAAGTTCTTGATATAATCCCTTTTTCTTTTAACTTGCGAACAAAAAAAAGAAAAAAAAAAGCTCCTGTTTGTTCATAAATTTAAATTACTGTTTAAATTTTTTTATTACAATATTTTTTCTTATAAAATTTAAATTTATGTGTAAACTTTTATGTTCAAACTTATGAACTAAAAGGGCCATAAGTAGTTTTTTTTTTTTTTTTTCCACCCAACAACTTATAGTAAATGACATCATTTCCCATTTAAAGTTTATAATAGTTTTTTTTAACAGACTCTGTACACTTTAAATTAGAGTCAGATATTGAATTACTGTTAAATTATACCTTCAACTACTACTATTGTTATACTTAAACCCTGGAAACCATAAAATGCATATAATAAACTTAAGTCTTTGGTTAATTGGTCATAATTTCAATTTATTTTATTTTATTTAAGGCTATGTCAAACCAAACATTAAAGCATAGTCGGATATATATCTTAATAAGTTACAAATATACTGTTCCAAGCTGGTATAGTACTATATATATAGTGTGACCAAAATCAACTCAGTAATATAAAACAATGGAAGAAAGGAAAATACAAATAGGCGAGTAGATTACCAAAAATGGAGAGTGGAGGCATATTCTATTGAAAAAGTAACCATAAAATACTTTCCATTATCAGTTTATCTGAAAGATAATTTATTTCTTTCTTCTTTTTTTTTTGCTTATTGCAGTCTCACACCAACAATAAAAAACTTTATTCGAAACTTCCAATCATATAAATTCCCAAGAAAGAAAAAAGATCATATGAATTTGTCAGGATCTAATCTTAATGAATGTAGATATCATCTGTTTTTTTGGTCTTGTTGCTTCACGATTTTACTAAATACATCGACACAAGAAGATGATATCTGTGCTATGCTTCATGGCTATTTCAATTGTAATATTGTGGCCACTATTTTGGTTTTTGGATATCTTATTCTAAAAGTCATAAGAGAAAGATTTTTCCTATATTATTAATTTCTCATTATCTGACGTCATACGTTAAATATAGGAGTTAATTAAAGATAAAAAGAATGAAAAGTGGATGTAGAAAAATGTTTGCTCTAATATGGCCAAGTGTTATAAATTATAAAGAAAAAGAGAGAAGTCTATGCCTATTACTTAACATAAAAGGGAGAATCCGTTCTCTCTTTTACGTTGCGAAACGTTTTGCACGTGAGAAGGAATGTGCGAGTCATTTTTATTTTTATTTTTTATTTTTTTGTCTTTTACTTTAAGTTTTCCCATTTTTTGTCTTTTTTTTCTTCTCTTTTCTTTTTTAACAAATTGTATAACCCTCGTTTTAAATTCTGCGCGCATTTTTAATTAAGAAGGAATAACTTTTTATTATTGCTTTTTGAGGGATGAACAATACATACTCACAATAAAATAAAATAAAAATAAAAATAGAGGGCTAAGAATCATAAATAGATCTAAGAGAAGAACACATAAGTTACCTAGATTATACAAAATATTAAGAGAAGAGTTATGAAAAGATAATTTTAAATATAAAGAGAGGAATTAGAAGAAACAATGACGTTAAATGTGAGATAGTAATTCTCCATAAAACTATATACAGAGGTTATGGTGTATCAATTGGCAGCATAATATAAAATTGATTTGTAACACTCTTCTTTGAACGTCCACTATAAAAAAAAAATTATGCCTCGTTAAAATCCGTACTAACAAAAAACATCGTAGGAAAGAAAATAATAAAAGATAGATAATTCTCATGGGCTCTGCATTTAGAATTTTCTTGTTAAAGATCCCTTGTATAACCTGCTTTAATTTCTTTTACGTGTGAGGGATGAAAGAACAAATACTCATACAACATCTATTTATAGGTTAAGAGTCAGAAATAGATATAAGAAGATAAGAAATAAATCACATAGACTACACATAATATTAAGAGGAGATAATGATGTCTAAATGTGAGGTAATAATTTTCAAGAGGCATTTGGTGTACAGTAATTAATAGGAATCATGTTATTGAAAAAGTGATAGAAGATAATATAAATTTTAGAGAATATGCAACTACACATAAGAATTTTTTCTTATCAAATTAATAATTTTACATATTTTAAAACTGTTTTCTCTTTGGTAAGATATTTTAGAAAAACAAATTCAATTTTACTAATTGGGTGATTACAATTTTAACATCTTAGATTTCTTTTTAAAAATATTATGAGATTATTAAATACGTAAAATTGTAAAAAAAAAAAAAAAAAAAAAAAACTCTAAAAAAAATTTGAAATTTAATAACAAATCAAATATATAAATTGAATAAAAAATATATTTTGAAAAGCAAATAATAAAAAATCAAAGTAAAAAAAAAAAGTTTTCTTGTATGATTGTATTAATCTCTCTCCCCCTCAAACCAGATCTAAAAGGCATTGACTTTGCAATGATGGGTCCGCACAACGTTGTGGGAGGAGCATCAACGGCGTTGTGGGCGACTAAAGATTTCTAGCAATGATGACGACCTCAGGTGAGGTGGTGGATCTGTAGAGCTCGGGGTGATTGGGCAGAACGTAGGCTGTGTTGGGTGTGTGCGTGAGATTCTTATCACGTTGAGATTCTTAAAAATTTAAATATCACCTAATATTGGATGACCCCATTTTAAAATAAGAATTCACTAAAAATTAACAAAAAATAGTAAAAATATAATAAGATTCTCATTTTCATAATAAAATCATTTATGTAAGTTACACACAACCAATTAAATTATTTTTGTTTTTTTCAATATATTTATATTCGAGGCTTATACGAGTGCACATAGTTTATTAAGGAGGAAACGAAATGTTCAATTAGTCTTTGAGGGGGGAATAAAAAGTTGGTCCTAGATATACATAAGATGACCAGCTTATAAATGTGATCGATTTACTAGATACAAACTTATATACGATCAAACTAGTAACGGCGATTTGCTACATACAAAACTTATAATAAAACTAGTAAGTAAGGACCAGCCACGTGCATTGCACATGCTAATTATCCTAAGAAAATATCCGTGTAAAACTAGATTATTTGTCACCATATGCTTGTGAAATATGGAACGTTATAGGACTATAGCACATCTTATTTCAACGCTGGCATTGTTTAATACATTCAGGTATACAATTTTGTTTTTATTGAATAAAATCAATGTATAAGTAGATTTCATGATCATTTCATAAAGCTAGCAATTATTATATAGGGATAAAATCGTTTTGATATTCTTTATTATAGTGAAACATCTTATTAGTACCTTATGTTTTTAATAATATTAAAACGGTATTTTCACTTTAAAAAAAATATTTTTTGGTACTCTGAAATTGATTTTTGAGACATATAATGTCTAAACCGTTCATTTTATAAATATTTTCTGAAAACGTTTTAACTTATTTTAACTTTTTAATCTTTATATATTTTAAATTAGTTTTAGATTTTTTTTAAATTATTAAGTTGTTATTAATTAGTGATAAGGGTAAAAATAGACATTTTATGTCTCAAAGTAGTGGAAGAATGTTTCTTAAAAAGTGAAGGTATTTCGGTACCGTTTTAATATTATTAAAATTATAAGGTACCAATAAGATGTTTCGCTATAACACCCTATATAATAATTACTAACTTTACGAAATGATCATGAAATCTACTAATAAATTGATTGTATTCAAGAAAAATAAAAGAATTAACTACAAATATTCCTCCGAATTATATCCCTTATAATATTTTATCATTGATCTTTAAAATATAACATCCATTCTCCCTGACCAATAAAATATTAATAAAGCCCATTCTATTAAATTTTTTAATGGAAATTGACATTTTATTAGTTATTTTAGGGGTATTTTGTAACTTTATGATTTGAAATTTAATTTAAATTTAAGACTAAATGAAATTTAGACTTTTAATTACGAAACATCCATCATTAATTGAATGTAAGTTAAAAATTTTATGAATCTCTATTATTTGTACAATTTTGAAATTTATGGAGTTGTTTTGAACATTTTTTGGGTTAAAAATAACAAATGAAAAATAAAAAAAATCATCTTTTTAGAAAATAAAAGGAACTATGTTCGTGAGGTGGAGGATTTATTGCGTCATTGGGAGTGAGGATGATTTATCTTATTTTGAAAAAATACCCAAAATACCCAAAACACCCCTCGTGTTTTGTCAAAATACCACTTTCACCCTTCTTATTATGTAAATACCTAAAATATCCCTTGTGTTTATAAAAATAGACCCAAAATACCCCTTGAAGAAGATAAAATTTTAAAAATGTCATAATTACCTTTCCCAATCTGTATTAAATGTTATTTAAGATTTGAATGGACTAAAAAGTTAAATAAAAAAGTTTTAAAAATGCTCAAATAAATATTCCTATTACAAAAATACTTCAATTATTTTGAGAGCTTTTCATTATTTAAGATTGATTTTATTTAACATTTCAATTTAATAATATTTTAAATTGTATTTAATAATGATTGGGAAGGCCAATCTTAGTATTTTAAAAAAATTGATTGTTTTAGGGGGTGTTTTAGGTTTGCTTTAATAAACATAGGGGTGTTTTAGGTATTTACATAATAAGAGATGGCATTTTAACAAAACACATGGGGTGTTTTGGGTATTATTTCTTTTATTTTTTATTATATTATATGAAAAATAGACTACAAAATTAGGCTGCATGGTTAAAATAATAATTTTCCTCTAAATTGTTTAACAACAATTGATATTTATGTGACACGTGTCAAAACTATTAAATTTTTTAATGGAGTGGGCATTTTTCCCAACGTTTCATTATTCAAGAAAACGAATGTAACATTTTAAAGATTAAAGATAAAATATTACAATAGGCATAATTAAGGGAGAATTTTTGTAATTAATTCAAAATAAAATTGTATAACTGAATCTATCCACAATATAAAGAGAGAATGAGTTTTTAAGGGAGACATAAGAAACTTTTTCGTACTTTTCTCCCCCCATAATTTTCCTTTTTTTTTTGTTTTTTATTTTTAATTTAATTTTTTTCATTTTTGTTTAAGTTTGCCCCCCTTCTTTTTTGTCTTCTCCCCTTATTTCCATTCTCATATTTTTCCATACTATGCATTTTTTAATTCCTTTTTCCCTCAAATGTAGTCTTTATAAATATATTTTTATAATCCTCTTCTCATATATCCCTATCTAAACCTTATGTGCATGTATACTTGACCGTATTAGAGTACTGGATTGTATTATAATGCACAAATACAATATTTATTATGGTCATCATATTGTATACACTAATACGGATGATAAATTAATACGGTTTATATTGTACTATTAAATACAACTCATTTTGACATATTAGATTGTATTATTCTATAACGAATCTATATTCATGTCAGGGTTAGGCACGATGCGATCGGGATCGAGCTGACATAGAGTCATGTCAGTGCCTATAATTGTTTAAAAATTGAGAGGCATAATGCAAATTTATATTTTTCAAAAATTACATTTTGACCCTCATATATTAAAAAATTACATTTTAACCTCAAAATTTTTATAAAATTATATTTTAACCCCAAAATTTTTATAAATGTGCATTTTGATCCTAATACTTTTTAAAATTATATTTTGACTCCAAATTTTTTTTTAAATTATATTTTGACTCTAAAATTTTTAAAATTTACATTTTAACCCCTTTACAATATGTCATGATACCAAATACCGTATTATATTATGGTAATACAACACAATATAATAGACCTCTTATATAATAAAATATAAGCTACTAAACATAGTCTATTATGTACTACTAAACATGGTCTATTATGTACTGAATAGATGTCCTTATGTACGCAACTTGTCATATATATATATATATTTTTTTTACTTTTCTTTTGTTCTTAGGCTTCCCTCTGTACGAAACCTTTTGTCCATTTTTTTTCTTACTTTTCTTTTGTTCTTTTTCTATGTCCCTTTTTTTCATTGTTACCTATTTTCCCTATATATAATACATTTTTTTTTTCAGTTTTTTTAAATGTGACTCTTATAAATATATATTTTTTCTTGCTTGTCCTATTGAAATAATTTCTTCTTATATACATCCTAATCAAATTTTTTTTTTGGGAAACGACCCTTTCAAATACAATTTTTTATATGTACCTAATAAATAATCTTTAACATTTTGTTATCCAATGTGTCTCTATTGAAACATTTTGCTCGTAATTTTTTCAAATAATTTTTTTTTCATATGTAACCTTAAATATTTTGCTTGATTCACCCCATTAAAATTTTTTAGATTAATTACAAAAACTCCTCCTGAACTATACCCCATATAACATTTTACCCCGTAACCTTTAAAGCGTAATATCTGTTCCTCCTGAATAATAAAATGTGAACAAAAAAGCTCCCTCCGTTAAGTTTTTTAACGGATATTGACATTTAATTTTTTATTTTAGGGTATTTTGGTAGCTCTATAGTTTAAAATTTAGTTTGAATTTAACACTAATTTAAATTTTGTTGATGGCTTATTTAGTACCAAGCTTGTACAAAGGTCTAGACCTAATAATCTGTATCCCGCGACACTGTCGGGCTTGTTTCGTGGACCCAGGTCACGCTTGGAGAACCTTCGTGGACCATGGTTTGATGTGCCATGGGTAATCAAGTGGGCCCATTTATCTCTTAACTTTCGTATTAGTTTGAATCCTGCTTGGGGGATTTCCTAAATTAATCAAGTTAAGAATGAATGAGTGATGGAGTCTTCAACCTTTCCGAAGCCTTCCTTGCGTGGGAAGCTCAAAACGCCTCGTTAAAGTCTACTTCTTTGTGTGTCTTCGAGTCTCATCTTTTAAAACCTTCCCTACCGCCAAAAGGTCTTTCTTCGACATATTCTAGCTCAACAGAGGCTTTTCTTATGCCAGACTTCCGCCTCGGAGCTATCTTGCGTTTGCCTTCGAGAGAGTTCCTGTGCATACCTCTAGTTTGCCTACTGAAGTTCCTCGAAGCAATTTATGTCAGGTGCTCAGAATGATGGCTGCTTAGCCAGAAATAGCATGACTCCGACCTGACAAGTATGACGCCGTGATTAGACCTTTGAGAATGGAAATATTCAGAGCATTTAATATGATCCCATGCGATCAGGTGTGCTTCGGACCTGGGGAAGTGTTTTAATTATCATATATCTTAGAGCATTGTCTCAATCTCCTTATACTTCGGGCTATTATTGCAATACATCTCTGCTTTGTCCAATCATTTTGCTTTGTAAGGAATGGCATGTACTGAGCTCTGTTAGAGCGCTAGACCTGCCACCAAGTAGTTCTCCATAACCTTCCATTCTATTTTTAGGCGTCTTTTTCATCGGGATAGCTGTAGATATTTGCTTCAAATGGAACTGTGTGCTTTCAGTTTCCATTAGATCCTTTCGTACTACCCTAAACTACTGTCGAACACCACCATTTTCCCATTTTTGGTTCTTTTATTTAACATCTCTATAAGGCTGGCTGGCAGCTTGCTTTAAAAAATATAATATGATATGTTATTTTTATTTTTATTCTAATATATAATGCTATTTAAAATACTAAATCCACATTTTCTCATAATTATTAAGGACCTTATCCACGCCAACATACTGATACGCCAGGTTTTTTGTCCGTCAGATCTGCATAAAATCATGTAAAAGTCAAAAAGTACCCAGATCCAATAGTTAGAAAAACCTAGCCTACCAGTACACCGACATACTAGAGAATCTCCCTAATCATTAAGCTTTTAAAGTTGTAAAAGTAAACTTTCATTTTTAAAATAAGGAAGATTCTCTGGTAGGCCTAATGTATCGGCAGATTAAGTTTTTAAATCGTTAGATCTACGTACTTTTTGACTTTTACGTGATTTTATGCAGATCTGATAGACAAAAAATTTAGCCTACCAGCATATTAGCGTACCAGAAAAGATCCCTTAGAATAATTAGAAAATGTAAAAGTTGTATGGTTACATGAAAAAGTAAACATTTTAACCAATAGAACTCAAATGCCTAAACATTTCAACTAATAGAAATCAAATGACAAATTTCCTACAAAGTATAGCATATGAGCATATGAGAAATTTAAGACAACAAATAACATTGCATTAAAAAATATTTTTTACGCTCAAATGTTAAATTTACAATTAACATATCAATTATAACATTATATTAGAGATGCTCTTAAGGTCCCACTTTTGTGTCATTTGGAAGTGATGCGGAATTTCCCAAAGATTGAAGCCTCGTAACAATACTATTTTATTAGATATAACAAATGAGCAAATTTTTCTTTTTCTTTTTTTAAAAAAAAAGAAAGAAACGAGTAAAAATTAAAATGAAAAAAAAATAATCGACAGCTCCATAATATTATTTTTTATTAGACTATTTTATGAGCAAAAACTAAAAAAAGACATAAATAAAAGAGATTAGTTGACAAGAGTATGGTTTTCTCTTTCATTTATTATTATTATTATTATTATTATTTGCTAGAATATTATTATTATTATTATTTGCTAGAATATTATTATTATTATCAAATTTGTTTTTCTTTTAATTTCTATCAGGAGAAAGAAAAATAAAAAAATTAAACTTGGATGATAAGAGATTTGGATTATTTTCACCAATCCCTCTTAAATTTTGATGGTCATTTTTAGTTTAATTTTTAAACTTTAAAAACTCTTATTTTATTTCATGAATTTTGAATTCTTCCTATTTAACCCATTGTGTTAGAATTTATATTAAAAATATAAGAAAAAAGAGAGTAATACAGTTATGTGGCCTTTCGGTCAGAATTTATATTAAAAACAAACTAATAAAAACCAAATAATTACACTTAACCTCTCTCTTCTGTCTGCTTTTAATAGAAATCCTTACAAAAGGGTTAAAGTGAGACTTCTACAAAATTTAGGAGACAAAATAGGAGTTGTTAAAATTCAGTGGGCAAATTGAGAATGACCTCAAAGTTCAGGGGCACCAGTGAGATTAACCCTAGGAGATATTTTCATAAGTTTGAATCCCAATTCAATTTTTTTGTTATATTGTTTCTTTAACAAAAATTTAATACCAGTTTAAATTTTCTATTCAAACTTAGAGCTGTAAGTTTGAGCTTGAAGCCTATTACTGTAGGCCCAGTCCCGGCCTGAATCCCCAAGCAGGTTGGGCTGAAGTTTCGAGCCCAATAGTTTTTTTAACAAGATCAGCTTGCCCGAAGTATTTTTAATTTTAATTTTTTATTTCTCCCTTATAAAAGACCGAGCCAGTCGGGCTGGACCGACCTTCCAAACCCATCTCAAAAATTCCGTTTAGGTCAGATAGACGGTTCAAACTTTCAGTTATATTTAAATCTATGAAAAAAAAACACTAGTTAAAGCTCAAAAATTTGAAAGGACGGCTAGGTTAAGGTCTAACACAACAACTATCATTATAAAACCTGATGTATGAGTTAATCAAATACAAATTAGCTACCATAAAAAAAAGATTAATTACAAAAATTTCCTCTGAACTATACTTCTTGTAACACTTTACTCCCTAATATTTGAAACATAATATCCGTTCTTCGTGAACAATAAAATATTAACAAAAAATCCCCATTGTTAGGTTTTTTCAATGGAAATTGATATTTAATTTGTTATTTTGTGATATTTTGATAGCTCTATAGTTTAAAATTTAGTTTGAATTTAAAACTAATTTAAATTTGAACTTTTAATATGATATATCTATTATTCATTAGTGTAAGTTAAAAGTTTTATGAATCTTTTTTTTAGAATAAAAAAGTTTATAAATTTTTGGAATATTTAAATTAATGTAAATTCAAATAAAATTATAAACAATAGAATTACCAAATACTCTTAAAATAATAAATTAAATGTCAATTTCAGTTAAAAATCTATCAGATATGTTTTTTTGTTAACATTTCATTGTTCAAAGGAATGTATGTTACATTTTAAAAATCAAGAGGTAAAGTGTTACGAAGAATATAAGTCAGGAGAGTTTTTGTAATTAATCCAAAAAAATTAAACACTAATTAACACTAACTAACATTAGCAAACAATTGTTTGAGGCAATATATTTTGGTTAGTTCGGGTTAATCGGCCTAACATGAAACGTGCACAATTGTTGTTCACTCATTTTGAACACATTGCTAGTACAAAATTCAATAATTTTTTAATGAAGAAAATTGTGGTTAGCAAGATAAATTGTTATTATTAATTAAGAGCACGAATAAACAAATCAAATGTACTTCCGCAATTTAAGCTCATCACTCTCCTAGATCGGAGTCAACGCCCCAATCACATTAAACAAATAATTTTCTTGAAATTTCCAATAAATTTAAGTGATTTTTCATATGGGTTTCTCCATTGAGATTCGTGCCTTATTGTCTCTTGATCAACAAGCAAAAAAGTTATATGAGTTTACTATTTAAGTAATCAGCTTGCAATAAGAACTCTATACATAAACTTGACTAAATTTCATTATTCAAATTGTAAGCTTAAACATTACGAATTTCCAGCTCCAAAAAGCTTGATAGAAAAGTGTATCAGAATGAGGTCTGAAGTTTTTCTCTAGTTTATTTTTGGTAGAAAAAGTAGGTAATATTTCAGCTTGTTCAAAAGAAAGGGCTATTTAGCTTCACTTTGATGCATGTACTTGAAAATTCTTCATGTGGGTATGTTTAGATCTATTCTCAGTATTCTCTTTTGATTAATCATTTAAGATTTAGACGTTTGAATGCAACTTCTTTCTTTAGATTCTGTTTGCTTGGTGGGAAAATGGGTGATTAGAGGAAACTGAGGGAAAATAAAAAATTTTTAAAATAAAATTTCCATGATAAAGAGATTTATCTTGCTTAATTCTTTATTTTCTCTGTTCTGATCTTTCGTTATTTTTTTTATTTTTTTATTTTTATTTTTTTAAAAAAAACTTCTTTGGCTTTGTCCTTTCCAAGACCATGCAATTTTTCACCTTGTTGATTCATAAAAAAATAGTATTTCAAGTGACCCTTGAGGAATATAGTAGAAATTCAAGTAATTAAACTCTCAGATTTACTTCTCTTTTTCTAATTTTTTCTCCCACACTTTCTCAAACATTTATTCAAGTAGAACAATATTGCTCACATGTCTCTTATGATTAACCTTATATAATTATATTTATCTATATAATCAATGTCTAGTTCATTCATCATGACTCATTGAGGATCTTTGACTAGGTTGAAAACCTGAGAAAATAAAGGAAAGAATTGAGAAATTTTCGTGAGCAGAAAGCTTCTACATTTTGCTCTATCAAGGATGAAAAGGTCATGCCTTCCAAAATGCAGATTGAGTAGGATATTGGGTTGGCTTCAAATTGCATTGGGAGGGCTTGTTATAATTGTTAGCATAACAAGTCTACTCAGGTTCTATTATGCTGGATTTTTCTTGCACAATGAAGACATATGCAGACAATTTTATCCTTTGAAGAAGGATTTCTATGTTGCCGATAAGGACGCTTATGAAGGGTTTGACATTGTAGCCTTATCCGATCGCGTCGGGGAAGTGCTAGACAAGATGGAAAGCTTGCAACAAAAGCTTGAGTTGGTCGTGCAACAAATGGAGAAGAGCAAAGAGGTATTGGACAAAACTACAATTACAAAATTGGAACACAAGAAGTATTTGGAGGAGGAAGTGATTAGGCCTCTTTATAATGCTCATATTGCTCTTAGACAGATACGTTTGCCCAAGCTTGAAGGACTGAGAAACCAAACAATGAAGGAAGATCCTTTGATCAATGATTTCATTACTGAAGAGATCAGGAAATACATAACCCCAAAAGAGAACAGAGTTGGAAAGAAAAACATTTACAGGACCGAGAAGATATTCAACACCATAGGGCATTCATGCGTGTTGTACAAGAAAGAGTTGGAGCAGTACATGGACTATGACATTGGCTCTTACTGTGATGATGATTGGAATTTGGCACAAAAGCTGATGCTCAATGGTTGTGATCCGTTGCCCCGGAGGCGGTACTTGACACGAGCGTCCAAGGTCTATCAGAAGCCATATCCCATCAACGAGTCCCTTTGGAAACTTCCAGATGATAGGAATGTGAGGTGGGGAAATTACCAGTGCAGGAACTTCCAGTGCTTGTCGAGTAAGAATCCAAAAAGGGGTTACACGAAATGCACGGGGTGTTTCGAAATGGAGAAAGAGAAGCTCAAATGGGTGACAAATAGCTCACTCCCTGTTGATTTCCTGATCAGTGATGCTTTGACAATTAAGCGCGGGGAGATAAGGATTGGCCTTGACTTTGGTGTTGGCACAGGGACTTTTGCAGCAAGGATGAGAGAAAGGAATGTCACAATCATATCAACTGCTCTTAACCTTGGAGCTCCTTTCAATGAGATGATTGCACTTAGAGGACTAATTCCGCTTTATGTGACGTTGAACCAGCGCCTTCCTTTTTTCGATAACACGATGGATTTGATTCACACCGCCGGGTTCCTTGATGGCTGGATAGACTTGCTGTTGTTGGACTTTATCCTGTTCGATTGGGATCGAATTCTGAGGCCTGGAGGGTTGTTGTGGATCGACCGGTTCTTCTGCAAAAGACAGGATCTTGATGATTTCATGTACATGTTTCTGCAGTTTAGGTACAAGAAACACAAGTGGGCTATCTCTCTTAAGTCCAAGGATGAAGTTTACCTTTCAGCATTGTTGGAGAAACCTCCAAGAGCAATATGATCATGCTATGGAATTTTATTTTATTTTTTACTTTATATTTCCTCTGTAGTTACCAAATGTACTAATTTGTTGAAAAGAATTAAATCATAGCTGTAAGTGTGTGAGACTCTTTTGTTTCCCAGTTTGGTATACTTTCTCTTTGCCAGTATAACTTGAATAATCACATGTCAATTCAAACGACTCTCTATTCAATGCTGAGTGCCTATTTTCATTTTGTTAATAGCTGAGGACGTGTAAATTGTGAGGGTCCACAAGTTTCATACATAAAATGCTCATTTCTTACTAGATGCTTCTTCTTTTTTTTTTTTTGAAAAAGAAAAGAAGAATTGGATCTTCATATGTTTTCGTTTTGCAAATTTATCATATTCATCGACTCTACATAAGATAACAACACAAGCCATATTAAACTTCAATGATCCAAGAGAAAAGAATATAAATACCCCTTAAAAGTATATAAATAAAGATTTCTGTCTTTTACTCTTAATTAATAATCTTTTTAATTAAATAACTATACTAATAAAAGAATATTAATAAAAAATGAAGGGTAAAAATCCATATAAAAAATAAATTTTATAATTTTCTCATGATTAATTATAATATATCCAATCCTATGTCCAGTGGGTTCAATATTGTGGGCCTAAGCAAAATAACAAACCCAATAATAAACTGCAAAAAGTAAACAGATAAGAACTGCAAACTCAAGCCCAGAACTCATGACCAAGTAGACCAAGTAGACCTGTTATGTTTACCAGGTTAACTATTACCCTGAGGCTCACATTCAGGTTGCTCACATAAGCTTGACAAATGACAAGCAATGATTTTTTTTTTTTCCCCTCTTCCCCTTGATAGCCTATCCCGTTTGTTAGTAAAATTATCTTGCTTCATTAACCAACAATGTTTTTTGTTTTTTGTTTTGTTTTGTTTTTTTCTTTGTACCAACCTCTTGGTATGATAACCACAATGGGGTAGTTCAGCAATAGAAATGTCTTTACATCTTCTCTTTTCAGGATGTGCCTAGATTTGATGCTTGGTAACTGAAAGAAGAGGTCTTGTCCGTTTAATGACTTAAGGGGTATCGGACCTACGATGGTATGCTAAAATAATACTTGACTCATCCTTCAAGTAAAATTAGGTCCGACTATTTTTATTCTATTTATCAATAGCCTTAATATTTATTTTAAAGATGATAGGGATGGACGAAATGACACTAATGATATCCATTTTATTCAGCCAAATAAAAATTGAAAAGAGAAAAATAAAAGCCTTTTAAAAAAGAAATCATTTTATTGGCGTTCAATAAACAAATTAGGTGTTTATATAAAATGAAGATCTAACCCGCTCCCTACCAAATTCAAACTCTATCCCATGACCTTTCACCTAGTGATCATTGGCAAATTGGTTATATTAATACTTCAATTGGAAATTAGTATCACAGGACTCCACTGCAGCCCACAATGAAAAAGCTTTAATCCTCTATCCAGCTGGACTTTTAGAACAAAAAATCAACGTGCAAAAGCTGGAAATACATACCCTTTTTTTAGGCTAAAAGGCTCAAGTGTGCTCAAAGCTGGACATTGGACAAGAAGAATAATTCTCTTGAAACCAAGTTGCCAAACTTTCAATAATTTATGAGCTAAGGAGACTCACTTAGAATAATAAAGAAGGGATTATTACTTAAATAATAGAATTATAATATATTTTTCTTTCTAGATACATATTTTTCAAACTGAAACAAAATCAGATCAGATGCTTCTTAGAGAGAAAGGTTAAAAAAAGGAAAGAGAGAGAATCTTAACAAAAAGTGGGTTGTGGCCTACAAAGAGAGGAAGCATTTTCTTCTACTAATAAGTTCCTCAAAAGGACTTCCAAGTATCTAGGGTTTTTATCAGGATTATTGTTTATTGTATTGTATGCATATGTAGTGTGACCACATACTCATTTGTTTATTATTAGTACACAACATATTATAATAATATGATTAGTTAATACTTAACGAAATATATATGTAAGCATAATCCAGTAGATTGTTCATTAATTAGAGAACCTTTTGTATAATATATCATCTAAAAATAGTCTCCAGAAATAGGCCCCAAGCACAAACTGACCTTAAATAATTAATTGTGCAGCTATTATTGTTTAAAGCGCCATTCTAGAAGAACCGCCTGAATTCTTTTACTGGTATAATAAAGATCTATTGCATGTATTTTTTTTTTCCATAACTAGTATTTGTGTCAATATTTTAAAAAATTATGATTTTTTTTTTGTAAGCTTCACGTGATCTCCTTTATTCAACACTATCCTAAGTACTTGATGATGTAGTTAGAAGGAAAATTGATGATCATGACAAACTAAGAAAGATATATAGCATTCAAAACATTTAGTGAAAAAGACCAAGCTCCAGCCCAACAATAAAACAAGGAAAAAAAAAAGCGAATGTGTGATATTGTGGATTAAGAATCAGACGTCCTAATTCTATATTACCGAGAGCAGTAAAATTGCATAAAATCAAATAAAAATGAACATATAAAATTCATAAAGATTTAGAGTCCGTTTGGTTGATAGATTAGAACCATGAGATTATAACTATTTTTGATTTATGTGTATTTTTTGTGAGAGAAAATACTGAGCGAACCATGAACCATGATTCGAATCAGAGAGCGAATCCTCCAACCAAACGGGCTCTTACCCTAATATGAGATTATGTTATTTTTCGGCTGCTATGGTAATTTACTATAATGGAGTAGAAGTTTATAAGAGAAAAATCGTACACCCTCTTAACTCTCTCTATTATCTCAAACCTACCTCTCAAACAATCCTAAAATCAGGTGCTTCTCTTTATATAAGAAAAATTTGAACAACTAAATTTACAAGGTCGATCCAAGAATACCTCTACATAAAGAAATGATTATCAAGGAGAGCTCCACAGCATAACATTGTGCACACCTATTGTATTCTGCTTGTGTGTGTGAGACTATGAGTGTGTAGTTATAATTATAATTAAGGATAAAGAGAGATTTTAGAGGAATTATGGCATAACCTTTCCATTGAATTGATTGAATATATATATATATATATAAAGATATCTAATCTTGGTAATTTATAATTCAAATATTTGAATAATAAGGTAGGTAACTAATGAGAAACTACCTAATAATTATATTGAAATTCAAAATCTAAATTCTAGATATTTACAAAAATACAATTATCTCCTGTATCAAGGATTTTAGTTTTTCATCTGGAAGCAGATATATCGAAGTGGAGTTTATTTTTAAAGTGCAAACTGGAAAGGCACTGCACACAAGTTTTAAATTAAAGATATCAAGTAATGGGGTACAAAGTCTTGATCACAAGGATGGAATCATGGAATAAAAAGAGGTTCTCTTTTGCTGTCTTTAACTACTTTCGGTTAGGTATTAGCATATTATACGATTAAATATCTACAATTCAGAAATAAATTTATGTTAAAAGTAGGGTCAAATTGTTGATGGTTGTCAGTCATTCGTACTGATTATTCGAAATTTCATATTAGTTTTCTCAACTTAAAATTCCTCATTAGTACTGCATTAAGAAAATTTTGATTAGTTACCAAAATCAAGAATATTAATGAACCACCAAAGTAGTATACATAAGCCACTACCTCCTTGACCCATCCTCTTGTTTCCCAATTTATACATAAATAATTGTTAATGGATCTTGATATTTATATCCCCTAGAATTTTATACTAAAAAACACTTGCTTTTGAGACCACATGTACGATCTGTTCTATAGTTCGGTTTTTATTTATTTATTTATTTTATCTTATTTTGCTAGAATTTTCTATAAAATCAGTCTTGCCAGATTTAGCTACAAATTAGGCATGTATACTTTAGCTCATGCCATCCCGGTCCTACCATTTTTTGGAAATCTCGAGACTCTGGAATGTGAGAACAATTCAATTCAGAAGATAGAACCCAATGTCCACTTAAAGCACCACACATATCTTCACACAACGAATTGAGCGAAAAAAAAGGTTAATGACATACTTAGTAATGTTGCATGAATAATTAGAGATATGTCTATATATACTTTTTTAATAGAATATATAATATATATATATATATATATATATATATATTTAATATTTCATAGTTAAAATAATAATACTCATTAATAAGTAAATACTATATCTACATGTATGAAAGCATATGTATATTTATATGTACGTATGTAGGTAGGTAGGTCATATGGATTAGGTATGCATATGAATAATTTGTATTCGTATCATTTGGACAAAAATAATTAGCACTTCATACGTACCATACGGCAAGTAGTGATGTAACGCCATCCGGAATTAATCTTGTTTAATTATGATAATTGTGGTTTATTAGTGTGCCTGAATTGATTTTCTTAATTAATCATGAACTTTTAAATTTATTTTGGTATTTGCAGTTTCACCCCACTTTGTTTTATTTATTTTTCCTAATATTTTCTTTCCAATTTTTCTTTTTCCTTTTCTCTCTTCTTTTCTTTTTCCTTAATTCTTTTTCCTCTCTCTTCCTCATGTTACTCTCCCTCTCTCTCTCTGTCTCGACACACACACACACTCTCTCTCCCTATCAGTCTCTCGAGCTCACTCTCCCTCTCTCTATCTCTCTCCCTCTCTCTCTCTCTCTCTCTCTCTCTCTCTCTCTCTCTCTCTCTCTCTCTCTCTCTCTCTCTCTCTCTCTCTCTCTCTCTCTCTCTCTCTCTCTCTCTCTCTCTCTCTCTCTCTCTCTCTCTCTCTCCCTCTCTATCTCAAAGTTTTCTTTCTCAAGGGCTGGATTTAAACCAAAAACGGAGGTTTCCAAGAGGTTTTCAACATCAAAGCTTGGATCGAGGTAAAACTCTTTGAAACTTACTTTAGATTTTCGGATTTAGCCTTATGGAACTCGTTTTAGTCGAGTTTGGTGATTTTTAGTTTAGATTTTGTTTTCGAATGGATTTCGAATGTATTTTAATGAAAGCTTGGTGAAAATTAGGGGTTTTTGATTCTTTAGACCCTATTTGTTGATTTGAAACTGGATCTATACATTTCCCTTGAGAATATGTTGAAATCGAACCTAAAATGTCAAGATTTGGCTTTGTTTCACGCGGATCGGCCATGGCTGGCCCTGGAAATCTTCCCCACTGGTCGACCGGTCACCCCTCCACCGGCCGACCGGTGAAGTTACACTCCTCTGTCACCGGTCGACCGGTTCCCACTGAACCCGACCCTAAACAGCCCAAAAACCATGTTTTAATCACGAAATTCGATGTGGGATTGACCTAACCTCATTTGAGAACTCAAAATGAATGGATTAGCCACATAAATCCTTGTTTTCCATTCGTCTCCGGAATAAATCTCCATTGTCAAAGAATCATGATTTGAATTAAGAATTGTTTATGAACATTGATTTTGAACTATGACACACTAATATGATACAATTGCATCTAATTAAACGAGAAAGTTTGGTGAGAAAGTTTGGTGAGAAAGATCAAACTCTAAATTATTGATTTTGATGGGAAAGTTAGTGGCACGATTAGAATTGGAGCCTCAAAGGCAAGCGGAGCTAGGGCTACGTGAAGATAGCCACAGGTTTGACATTCGAAAGGTAGGATATTCTTGTCCATATCCTTGTTAGCCTTACTTTAAATTATTTTGGCCAATGAAAATGTTTTAGAACAAAACATGTTAAGGAAAATGATTTCAAAGGAATAGCATGAGAATGCTATTAAGTTTTCCAATGATTTTGGAAATGAGATTTTAAAGAGTATCATTTCTTAAAATGAAATATTTTAAGGAATGATACAACGCATGGTGGCCTCAGAGATCGGGATGTGGGAATCGCATCCTTGGGGGCAGGTCCCGAAACCCGTACGGATCCACTTCTTGTTTAGTGGAACTATGGCTCTGCACTTTTCACTAGACATACATTTTACCGCTTATTATTTAGTGGTATGATGAGCTGCACACTTACATTATACATACATTTTTTACTATGTGAGTATTTCCTTTTCTAAAAAGGGATGACCGGTTCCGGGTGTATATCTTCGGACCGTGAGTACTATTATTTTAAATGCTTTATAAAATTATATCCTACTGGGCATTTCGCTCACTTTTCTTATTTTCAAATATATTAAACCCCTCCAGGCGACGCGAGGAGTAGTGCGGAGTAGGTAGCTACTACCGGTGATGTGGACTTGACCTCGGGAGGCGAAGAGTTGTATTTCCTCTTATCTTTCATCTCAAGGCATGTATAAAAGATTATGGATTGTAAACTTAAATATTGCTAGACTGTGGTTGATGTCACATTTACTTTTGTTTATATTCATGTATGCTAAACACCTGTGGGAATTCCTGACTTGATACAAGGGACGTAGTTTTAGACTGGTTTGGTTGGAAATTCCACCACCTTTCTTAAAATTAAACTTCTCTTGAATGCAGGGGCTTGTTTGGAAATACCTGAATGTTTTGGATTTGAAAAATTAAAATATTTGCAACATTATTTGCTAATCACTATCTTAAACAGGTTTAAGTTTCTAAACAAGCCTCCACGTCACTAACCCCGGTTTGGGGGCATGACAAGACTTGGTATCAGATCCCTTGTTTAGAACCTTAGGGTTTGGAATTATGCATACATGAATGACATCAGGAAATCACTAAAACAGTCTAGCTTTCTTTTTCAGATAAAAGAATGCCGCCACGCCGTAGAAACTTTAACCCACCGGTGATGCCGAATGAGCAATTCATGGAAGCCATGTACGTCGCCTTCCAGGGGTTGGCTACTAGAGCCCAAAATGAATGTCCTGCAGAGGACAGAAAACAGAACTACTTTCATGAGTACAGGCGTAGCTCAATTCCCGCATTCACTAGCGCGGGTGGGCCCCAGGAAGCCAAGTATTGGTTCGAATCGGTGTCTAAGCATCTAAGTACCATGGGAGTACCGGATGAGTATTAGGTGGAGTTCGTAGCTTTTAAGTTTGAAGGTCCTACAGGTTCGTGGTGGAAGCATATCTGGCGAATGCATGATGTAGAGGGGATAACTTGGGAACAATTCGAAGCACTCTTTAATGAGCAATTCTTTCCCGAAAGTTCTCGAGATGAAAAGGCCATGGAATTCATGGGTCTACAGCAAGGGGATATGATGGTGAGGGAATACGAAGCTAAGTTCAATGAGCTATCCCATTTTGCTCCTTCCTTGATTGAATTGGAGCGCATGAAGTGCCTAAAGTTCGAGAAAGGTCTTAAGGGTGTAATCCGGAAATCAGTGGTAGCTTTAAGGCATTGAGTCTATAGTGACCTGGTTGCAGCGGCCATCTCTGTTGAACAAGAGCACATCGCCTTCCTCCAGAATTGAGAAGCTTCAGGAAAAACTTCAGGAGGACCCCAAAGGAGTAACAGAAAAAGTCGTGATCAGGGGCAAGGTAGTGGGGGAGTGCCTAGTGGTAGCAGTGGCTCTTCGGGAAGTGGGAAGAGTGAACCCTATATCTTCAAGTGCCACCATTGTGGGGAGCTAGGGCATATCAAAAGGAACTATCCTCTTAGGGGCCAACAGGTGAACCAACAGACCCAGCAATCATCGCAGAATCAAAGGGGTAGCAGCGGCCATCTTTGTTGAACAAGAGCACATCGCCTTCCTCCAGAATCGAGAAGCTTCAGGAAGAACTTCAGGAGGACCCCAAAGGAGTAACAGAAAAAGCCGTGATCAGGGGTAAGGTAGTGGGGGAGTGCCTAGTGGTAGCAGTGGCTCTTCGGGAAGTGGGAAGAGTGGACCCTATAGCTTCAAGTGCCACCATTGTGGGGAGCTAGGGCATATCAAAAGGAACTGTCCTCTTAGGGGCCAACAGGTGAACCAACAGACCCAGCAATCACCGTAAAATCAAAGGGATATTGCTCCTAGTCAAGACAGACTTCCACAGTTCACGCCTTTCTATCAGCCCCAGTTGCCTGCACAGATGCCAATTCCTCCTGCACCGATCTTCCGTCCACTGAACTACTCTTATTTCTGGCCACAGGCTTCCGTATCAGTACAGTCTACCCCACCGCAACAACAGTACAGGCCTGGAAACCAGAGACCTAACAACAACGAGAGAGGAAAAGGGAAAGCACCAGGGCAGATGCATACCATGGCAGGGGGAAGTTCTGGAGCTCATACTGGAAACCCAGTTGTTGAGGGTATGGTACCTATCTCTCACTCTTTCGCACGAGTTTTGTTCGACACTGGTGCTACACACTTTTTTGTTTCCACTTCTTTTATGAAAATTTTGGGTTTGAAACCCGATGACTTAGAGATTTCAATGTTTATAAATTCTCCATTGGGATGTGTGGAGGTGATTAGCATATGTAGGTCGTGTGTGATCACGATTGGAAGTGAGAAATTAAAGGCAGATTTGATAATCCTTCTCATGAATCAGTTTGATGTAGTGCTTGGAATGGATTGGTTGTCAAGATATGAGGCGATTGTTGATTGCCACCGTATGAGAGTTACTTTGACTACCGGTTCTGGCACGATAGTAACGTATCAGGGAGGTGTTAACCCGGTTACTGAAGAATGACTATTGAGGCATAGTGTCGGGGGACGGCAGAATTTAACTTGTTTCTCATTCCTTTCGGCATTAGAGGGTGAATCCGGTATCGCCGGGGAGAATGTTGAGGTCCCCGTGGTTGATGAATATGTAGATGTATTCCCTGATGAGTTGCCTGGTTTACCGCCTGACTGAGAGATCGAGTTTTGCATTGACTTACTTCCAAAAACAACTCTGATTTCTATTGCTCCGTATCGAATGGCACCTGCAGAGATGAAAGAACTAAGGAAACAACTCGGAGAGTTGGCAGAAAAGGGATTCATTACAAACAGCACTTCCCCGTGGGGTGCACCTGTCTTGTTTGTAAAAAAGCACGACGGATCCATTCGGTTGTGCATAGACTACCGATAATTGAATAGGGTTACCGTGAAGAACAAGTTCCCATTGCTGAGGATCGATGAGTTGTTCGATCAGCTGGGAGGATCACGGTATTACTTAAAAATCGACTTGAGATCCGAGTATCATCAGTTGAAGATTAGGGAAGATGATATTCTAAAAACAGCTTTCAGAACTCGTTAAGGGCATTATGATTTCTTAGTAATGCCTTTTGGATTGACGAATGCTCCCGCTGTTGGTTGCCGAATCAAATTCGGATGCGGAAGCGTGGGGAGAGGCGGATCGTGTATAACAAAAATTTCAGAAAAACTTTTGAGATACTCTATAGATTATATTAATTTATGCACGAATAAATTAATCGCATTAATTTACATCAAGAACTCAATCCTGGAAAAAAATACCTAGAAGCCGACTCGGATGATAACTTGAGTTCTTTGACCACGAACAGTCCTTGCTCCAAGTTTGTATTTAGAATACCAAAGTCTTCCACGTCAATTCCTTGATTCCACGTAGACGTGTGTGTGGGCACACGTGAGACAAAACAGGTTTCTTAAACACTCGAATTTTCACAAACACCAATGCATGCATGATGTGGAATTTTTTGGGAGAAAAAAATTTTCTTATCTTTTTCTCTGAGTAAATTCGGCCACACTCTATTTTTAGGGCTGAATAATCCTTCAAAAATTGTGTCCACAATTTTCTACCATTCTCATATTTAAAGAGTAGAAGTCAAACTTCAAAAACAGAATCAAATCCCTATCTCCAATTTGAATTTTAGAACAAAAAATCCCTTCCCCTTATCCATAAGGTGTCCGGCCACACTGTTAGGGTTTTACCCTGTGTGTGGCGCCAATAGCAGATAAGGAAGGAAGAGATTTTATCATTTATCTAGTAGTCCAATTTTAATTCAAATTCAAATTTGAATTTAAGTCAAACTTAAATTAATTTGAATTCTAAATTGAACAACTTATCAAATAAGTTTAAATGGATAAATCTAGATGTGTTCAAATTCAAATTTTAATAATCACATTATTTAAATAATAATTATTCTCAATTAATTATTTTTTGAGTATTCAATTTTAGAATTCCGTAATTCTAAAATTCTCATTTTGCCCTTTGTGTCTAGTAGAATTACAAGGACGACGCGGGGACTTATGGACCTATGATCCTGAGCTCCAATAAAATTAATAATTAATTAAACACTATTAATTAATTAATTCTATTAATTTCAATAGTTACTCCACTATAAACTTGGAATTGAACTCTCGAAATGATAGACATTAATTACTTCTAAACTGCGAAGTGTCCATTTGATATAGTCATTACATATAGATCAATCCTCCATAAATAATTCATAATTAGAGTCAGGTAGAATCCGTTAACCTCTCTAATTATATCTGCATCCTTGAGTACCATTGATTCTCTAATGGATAGTGATTCATAAAACACATTTGTGAACCAGATCGCTCTTACTAATCCAAGTACCGAATCAACACTCAAGAAAATTATTTATCTACTTCCTTCTCAAGAAGGAATGGATTCCATCTCGTATAATAACATTCCTAGCTACCTATTTCATTATGTCTCCATAATACAAGGAATAGGATTCAGGGTCTCAGAATCCGTACCGAGTAAATCAAAAGACATAAATCCATAAATAGGAGTTTGTTAAGAACTCAGGATTAAGATCATCCTATATATGACCATCGGTAGACTCAATCAGAATTTCTATGCTTAACGGAAATTATTAGAAATCCATATTGTGTCTGCGTCCATGTTCCACATAATCT
>NW_010357693.1:77940-78241 GCF_000414095.1 Morus notabilis
GAATTTTCATTTGATATTCATAAAATATTCATAAATATATGCACATAAAATGATGAATAAACTCTTTTATTAATTAAATAATAAATATCCTATTACATTTCATGCTTATAGGACACTATTCCTAACAATCTCCCACTTGTTCTAAAGCATGTGTGTCATGTCTCTAATCCCAAATCCATCTAAGTGCTGATCAAATACATTCAATGGCAATGTTTTGGTGAACGGGTCAGCAAGGTTGTCCTCTGACGCGATCTTCAGAACCGTTACATCGCCTCTATCCACAATGTCTCTTATCAGGTGA
>NW_010357693.1:78782-79735 GCF_000414095.1 Morus notabilis
GTCTTTGGACATTGTTCCTTAGAAAGGTGAATACCATGCCTAGAAGGCAAATTCCCTTTCTTGGAGTTTTGCATCGAATACCTAGACAACACTTTGTCTATATAAGATGCCTGTGACAACGCCAAAAGTTTTTTCTTGCGATCTCGAATAATCTTAATCCTAAGAACATAGCTTGCCTCTCCTAAATCTTTCATTTGGAATTGGTTGGCTAACCACTCCTTTACATCTGTCATCAATCCCACATCATTCCCAATGAGTAGGATGTCATCGACGTAAAGAATTAAGAAGACCACCTTCTTTTCTTTCTTGTACTTGTAGACACATGGTTCATCAATGTTTTGATCAAATCCATAAGACTTTATAGCCTCATCAAACCTAATGTTCCATGATCTAGAAGCCTGCTTCAGTCCATAAATGGACCTTTGTAGTTTGCAGACTTTCTGCTTTTGGCCTTCCTCTATGTAACCCTCTGGCTGTTCCATATAGATGGTTTCCTCAAGATAGCCATTCAAAAAAGCTGTCTTGACATCCATCTGCCATATCTCATAGTCAAAATATGCTGCAATGGCCAGGAGTCTCCGGATGGACTTAAGCATAGCTACTGGCGAGAAAGTTTCCTCATAGTCAACTCCCCCCTTTTGGGTATAACCCTTAGCCACTAGCCTTGCTTTATAAGTCTCTACTTTTCCATGCACTCATTTCTTTCTCTTGTAGATCCACTTGTATCCAATGGGTTTTACCCCTTCCGGTAGATCAACAAGTTGCCAGACCGAGTTAGAGTACATAGACTACATCTCGAGTTTCATAGCTGCTTGCCATTCTTCCTTATCAGAATCATCCATCGCATCCTTAAAGGTCGATGGATCCTCCTTACCGTCATCAGCAGTGACGATTTAGGCTTCCCCGGTATACCGGTCGGGTAACATGCTTACCCTCCTACTACGATGAGATGC
>NW_010357693.1:80359-81289 GCF_000414095.1 Morus notabilis
GGAAAGTAACTCTTCCAATACTATTTTACTTCTGGGCTTAAAATCTATCATATAGTCATGCTCTAGAAAAATGGCATTTGTCGATACAAACACCTTTCGATCTGCTTGACTATAAAATAGTCCTCCTCTTGTCCCTTGCGGGTATCCCACGAAGATGCATACTTCTGACCTTGGTTCCAACTTCCCGGTCTTTTACCTCAGTACATGTACAGGACACCCCCATATGCGAATGTGTCTTAAACTAGGTTTTTGACCATTCCACACTCTAGAGGTGTCTTAGGTATAGACTTAGATGGAACTAGATTTAGAATATACATAGCAGTTTTCAGGGCATAACCCCAAAATGAAGTAGGCAGTGAAGAATAACTCAACATTGATCTTATCATGTCGAGCAAAGTCTGATTTCTCCTTTCGGACACCTTCTTCAATCAAGAAATCCCGGAACTCTTGGTCTAGGTATTCACCCCCTCGATCTGATCGAAGTGTCTTGATTGGTTTACCTAATTGTTTTTCAACTTCTGCTCGGAATTCTCTAAACTTTCCAAAAGTTTCAGATTTTCGTTGCATCAGGTAAACATAACCATATCTCGAATAGTCGTCAATAAAAGTGACGTAATATTCATAACCTCCTCTAGCTTAGACGTTTAACGATCCACATACATCTGAATGTATCAGCTGAAGGGTTACTCCTTGCTGTAAAAGGACTCTTGGTCATTTTACCTTCCAAACAAGATTCACAGACCGGAAGCTCGCCAACTGTTAGCTCGTGCAAAGGACATCCTTTACCAGTCTTTCAATCCTATTTAGGTTAATATGACCAAGTCTAAGATGCCACATATATGTGTTATTGTCGTGAGAAATCTTTTGCTTTTTATTCTTAGGTTCGGCAACTCTGAACATTTCAGTATTAAGCAGTGAGTTAGGTATTGG
>NW_010357693.1:81336-81663 GCF_000414095.1 Morus notabilis
ATTTCGAGAAATATGAACAAATTCATTATCAAAATAAATTTTAAATAATTGTTCAAATAACTTAGCCACAGAAATCAAATTTCTACGAATGTCTGGAATAAAATAAACATTATTCAAAACTAAAAATTTATTTTCCCTAAAATGAAGTCTAACTTCTCCCACTGCTTTTGCCGAAACTCTTGCGCCATTGCCCACTTTCATCGTGTAATCCCCATCGGCTAGCTCGGTGTAAGAACTAAGACTCTGCAAAGAAAAACAAACATGATTAGTCGCTCCTGAATCAATTATCCAGGCTGAGGTATCACCCTCTACTAAACATGTTTCAAG
>NW_010357693.1:82612-82953 GCF_000414095.1 Morus notabilis
CAGTGGAAACATTTTCCTTTGGGTTTCTGGATGGGGTCTTTAGTATTCCTGGGTTTCTTGTTCTTTCCTTTCTTCCCTTTCCCTTGGTTCTGGTTCTTTCTTTTAATTTTACCAGGAGTTCCTGCAACTACAACATTTGCTTCTTTTCCCCTTTGCTTGTTGGTGGATTCAAAGTTTTACAGGTCATTCATGAGTTTAGTGAGATTGGACTTTTTCTTGTTCATAACAAAGTTGTTCACGAACTCATGAAAATCAGGGGATAGGCTTTCCAAGATGATGCCAACTTGGGTGGCTTCATCGATCCTGGCACCATTGAGCTCCGCATCATGGAGGTGATCAAT
>NW_010357693.1:83092-84614 GCF_000414095.1 Morus notabilis
CTCCTCATGCTTCTTGCGAAGCACATCGCTCATACTGGCCAGCATAAAGCACTTTGCTTTGTTGTTGGCCTTGATCCAGCGATCATAAGGCTCCCTTGCGGTTTTGGATGCATTAGCCGCGAGTTTAGGAGGACATTCCTCAACTAGGACAAATTTGTAGTCTTCGTAGACCAATAGTATGTTCATGTTACTTTTCCACTTAGCATAGTTATCACCGTCTAATTTTTCAGTCGCAAGTAGTGTGATAATGGGATTCGACATACTGCTGGAAATAAATAAAATATTCATCTAATCAATTTATGTGCATGAATATCAAGGACATGTGAATTTAGGCACAATTAAATATGATGCATGATGCACATGAAAAATACATAAATCATGTTTTAATTTTGGGTGCCAACGATAATCCAATTTATCACGAATATAGTGCCGCCGTAGGGTAGGTTAAAATATCACAAATTGAACCGAGACATTCTCAATTGATAAATATAATCAAAAAATCTCATTTTTTCATATTTATCAACTACCGTTATTTTTTTGGTCAAAAAAATATAATCAACAAATTGATTACATTTTCATGAGTGTAACCCATCATTTCAGATTCTACAGACTTAACTCCGGAGTGCCGCCGTAGGGTAGGTCAAACTGGAAATACATCCTTGAATCCTATCACTAGGAAGTCAACCTTGTTATTGATCCGAAAGAACACTTTCCGTAGGGAGTGCAGAATCGGTGCCGCCGCGAAGCCCCTTTCGAATCTCACGGTGTTGAACTAACGCTGGAGACCAGTGGGTCGCATTATCATACAACCTTCTCCCACTCATTATTTTGTAAATATGTATTTTGTTTGAAAAACATCTCATAATTTTCAAATCGAAAAATAAACAATTCATTTTTCGGATATGTGGAATTCCAAAATTTAACTTTTAAATTCAATTTCACATGTAACATTATTTTGCAAATCAATTTTGCAACTTAAATCAATTTAATCATATTAAATCGATTTTAGCGCATGGTTCTTATTTTATTTTATTTTTCTAAAACACTTTTATAATAAATAAAATAAACAATAACAAATGCGCGTATATGCATGGCATGTTATAAAACATATGAGTAGGCACATTATATCTATATGGCATGTTATATGCATGGACATATAATATATAATTATCAACATAAAATATAAATATATGCAATCAGCTATTGAGATGGATTTGACCGGGTCCCATGGAAAAATAAATTACAACTCAATCGAATCGAATAAATAAATAATTACAATAATTATATTCTTCCGTTACATCAACGGGTCTTCGATTCTTGAATTATTTATTCTTCGGCTTCATTCTTTGTCTCCGGGTTGGATTTCACCTTCCTTGGGATCCGGAACTTTTCCGGGCCCATCGGCACGCTTTACGACGGTTTCAGAAACCTTCGGGCCCGTTCGGAATCAAATCCCGAACTTGGGCCGTCAGTCACGCTGGAGCGCACTGGGTCGCGGCCTGGCCTGCGCGCTGGGCCGCGG
>NW_010357693.1:86407-124355 GCF_000414095.1 Morus notabilis
TTTGATATAGTCATTACATATAGATCAATCCTCCATAAATAATTCATAATTAGAGTCAAGTAAAATCTGTTAACCTCTCTAATTATATCTTCATCCTTGAGTACCATTGATTCTCTGATGGATAGTGATTCATAAAACACATTCATGAACCAGAGCACTGTTACTAATCCAAGTACCGAATCAACACTCAATAGAATTATTTATCTGCTTCTTTCTCAAGAAGGAATGGATTCCATCTCGTATAATAACATTCCCAGCTACCTATTTCATTATGTCTCCATAATACAAGGAATAGGATTCAGGGTCTCAGAATCCGTACCGAGTAAATCAAAAGACATAAATCCATAAATAGGAGTTTGTTAAGAACTCAGGATTAAGATCATCCTATATATGACCATCGGTAGACTCAATTAGAATTTCTCTGCTTAACAGAAATTATTAGAAATTCATATTGTGTCTGTGTCCTTGTTTCACATAATCTTATTATGCGAAATACACTCATTCAATATCTCACCATATTAACAGTGCGGATAACACCGTTCCATTCTAAATGGGAATGACATGTATTAATAATGTTTTAATTAAAGATTCTGAACTTTAATTAAATTCATTATGAACAATATTTTTTAATTATTATCCTTAAACACTATCCTTTCGTATATAACACTTATATACTATGTTTAAGGTTACATAAACAATCACGGAATTTTCATTTGATATTCATAAAATATTCATAAATATATGCACATAAAATGATGAATAAACTCTTTTATTAATTAAATAATAAATATCCTATTACATCTCATGCTTCTAGGACACTATTCCCAACACCTGCCGCTTTTATGGATTTGATGAATCGAGTCTTCCGCCCGTATTTAGACCAGTTTGTGATAATCTTCGTTGACGACATCCTGGTTTACTCAAAGACTTGGGAATAGCATGAGCAACATCTGAGGATCGTTCTCTAGACTCTTCGAGAACACATGTTTTATGCAAAGAAGGATAAATGTGATTTCTAGTTGACAGAAGTCAAGTTCTTTGGACATGTTATATCTGGACAAGGAATTTCAGTGGATCACGCAAAGATTGAAACTGTGCTACAATGGGAACGACCGAAGAACGTAGCTGAAATTCGAAGCTTCCTATGACTTGCGGGGTATTATCGACGATTTGTAAAGGATTTCTCGAGTATTGCTGCTCGTTGACTAAAAAGGAAGTCAGGTTTGAATAGGATGCTGATTGTGAACATGCATTCCAAGAACTGAGGACTAGGCTAACCAGTGCACCGATTCTGACAATTCCTAATAGCGATAAGCCGTACGAGGTGTATTCCAATGCATCAAGACGAGGACTTGGGTGTGTTTTGATGCAAAATGGACATGTTGTGGCCTATGCATCTCATCAACTGAAGCCACATGAGCAAAACTACCCCACACATGATCTAGAGTTAGCAGCGGTGATTTTTGCTCTTAAGATATGGAGATGCTACCTCTATGGAGTAAAATTCCAGATCTTCTCCGATCATAAGAGTCTGAAGTATCTGTTCACTCAGAAGGACTTAAATATGAGATAGAGAAGATGGATGGAATACATGGAGGATTATGACTTCACCTTGCAGTATCATCCTAGAAAAGCCAACGTGGTTGCAGACGCTCTCCGCAGAAAGACTCTAGGAATCCAAGCATATTTGGCATTGGAAGATTGGAAACAGAGTGAAATTGTAGGTAACTATGATCTTCAGTATTATGAGGATTCTAACCAAGCTATGGTGTATAACTTGGTTTCAACACCAACTCTTATACAACAAGTCAAGCAGAACCAATGGCAGGATTCGCATCTTCAGGGAATTTGGACTCGAGTTCAGAATGGAGAAAAACAGGACGAATGGAATATTCGGGAAGATGGAACGCTCTACTTCAGGAATTGCCTTGCCGTTCCTCAAGTGGATGAGATAAAGAAGACAATCCTCCATGAGGCTCACAAATCGAGGTTCGCTATTCACCCTGGGAGTACCAAGATGTATCAAGACCTCAAAAGATAGTATTGGTGGAGAGGTATGAAGAAGGATGTTCACCAATACGTGTCAGAATGTATGACTTGTCTTCGAGTCAAGGCTGAACATCAGAAACCTGCTGGAGAACTGCAGCCTCTTCCTATTCCTGGATGGAAGTGGGAACACATTACGATGAATTTTCTGATGGGATTGCCGAGGACTGAACATCAGCATGATGCCATATGGGTCATTGTGGATAGGTTAACAAAGTCTGCGCAGTTCATTCCCTTTTGTGCGACATACTCTAGGAAAGTTCTAGCAGAGTTGTTTCTGGAGCACGTTGTCAGACTTCACGAAGTTCCGTTGTCTATCACATCAGATCGTGACACTCGTTTCAATGCTAGATATTGTAGAAGTTTCTAAGAAGCCATGGGAACCGAACTGAATTTCAGCACCGCATTTTATCCTCAGACCGACGGACAATCTGAAAGAGTTCAGATTTTGGAGGACATGCTTCGTGCTTGCATTCTAGATTTTGGTGGAAACTGGAAGAAGTATCTCTATTTAGCTGAGTTCGCCTACAACAACAGTTATCAGAGTAGCATTGGGATGGCACTATTCAAGGCGTTGTATGGCAGACCTTACAGATCGCCAGTTTGTTGGATTGAGTCAGAAGATCGACTGACCCTTGGACCGGATGTTATCTAGGAGAATAATGAGAAAATAGCCGTGGTTCGAGAACGACTATTAACGGCTCAGAGTCGTAAGAAGAGTTATGCTGATAGGAGGCGTAGACCCTTAGAATTCTTAGAGGGCGATTTTATCTTGTTAAGAGTCTCTCCGCGTAAAGGAGTTACTCATTTTGGTGTGAAGGGGAAACTCACGCCGAGATACATCGGGCCGTTTCAGATCACACAACAGGTCAGTGTCGTTGCTTACCGCCTTGATCTTCCTCCAGAATTGTCTCACGTGCACAATGTGTTCCATGTTTGTATGCTTCAAAAGTGTCAACCCGATCCAAAAGCCATTGTGCAATGGTATGACGTGCCGATCCAATGTGACACGACTTACGAGGAAGCACCCGTACAGATTCTTGACAGGAAGATGAAAAGCCTACGTCGACATGAGATACCGTTAGTGAAGGTGTTGTGGCAACACCATGGCGTTGAGGAAGCAACGTGGGAATTGGAAACGACGATGCATGAACGATATCCGTATCTGTTCATATCGTGAGGTAAATTTTAATTTCGGGGACGAAATTTCTTAAAGGGGGTAGAATGTAACACCCTTCAGAATTAAACTTGTTTAACTATGATAATTGTGGTTTATTAGTGTGTCTAAATTGATTTTCTTAATTAATCATGAACTTTTAAATTTATTTTGGTATTTGCAGTTTCACCCCCCTTTGTTTTATTTATTTTCCCTAATATTTTCTTTCCAATTTTTCTTTTTCCTTTTCTCTCTTCTTTTCTTTTTCCTTATTTCTTTTTCCTCTCTCTTCCTCACGTTACTCTCCCTCTCTCTCTGTCTCGACACACACACTCTCTCTCCCTATCAGTCTCTCGAGCTCACTCTCCCTTTCTCTATCTCGAGCTCTCTCTCTCTCTCTCCCTGCCTCGTTCATCTCTCCCTCTCTCTCTCAAAGTTTTCTTTCTCAAGGGCCGGATTTAAACCAAAAGCGGAGGTTTCCAAGAGGTTTTCAACATCAAAGCTTGGATCAAGGTAAAACTCTTTGAAACTTACTTTAGATTTTCATATTTAGCCTTATGGAACTCGTTTTAGTCGAGTTTGGTGATTTTTGGTTTAGATTTCATTTTCGAATAGATTTCGAATGCATTTTAATGGAAGCTTGGTGAAAATTGGGGGTTTTTGATTCTTTGGACCCTATTTTTTTATTTGAAACTGGATTTATATATTTCCCTTGAGAATATGTCGAAATCGAACCTAAAATGTCAGGATTTGGCTTTGTTCACGCGGATCGGCCATGGCTGGCCCTGGAAATCTTCCCCACCGGTCAACCGGTCACCCTTCCACCGGCTGACCGGTGGAGTTACACTCCTCTATTACCGGTCGACCGGTTCCCACTGAACCCGACCCTAAACAGCCCAAAAACCATGTTTTAACCATGAAATTTGATGTGGGATTGACCTAACCTCATTTGAGAACTCAAAATGAATGGATTAGCCACATGAATCCTTGTTTTCCATTCGATTCTCTAGAATAAATCTCCATTGTCAAAGAATCATGATTTGAATTAAGAATTGTTTATGAACATTGATTTTGAACTATGGCACACTAATATGATACAATTGCATCTAATTAAACGAGAATGTTTGGTGAGAAAGATCAAACTCTAAATTGTTGATTTTGATGGGAAAGTTAGTGGCACGATTGGAATTAGAGCCTCAAAGGCAAGCAGAGCTAGGGCTACGTGAAGATAGTCACAGGTTTGACATTCGAAAGGTATGATATTCTTGTCCATATCCTTGTTAGCCTTACTTTAAATTATTTTGGCCAATGAAAATGTTTTAGAATAAAACATGTTTAAAGAAAATGATTTCAAAGGAATAGCATGAGAATGCTATTAAGTTTTCCAATGATTTATGAAATGAGATTTTAAGGAGTATCCTTTCTTAAAATGAAATATTTTAAGGAATGATACAACGCATGGTGACCTCAGAGATCGGGATGTGAGAATCGCATCCTTGGGGGCAGGTCCCGAAACCCGTACGGATCCACTTCTTGTTTAGTGGAACTATGACTCTGCACTTTTCACTAGACATACATTTTACCGCTTATTGTTTAGTGGTATGATGAGCTGCACACTTACATTATACAGACATTTTCTACTATGTGAGTATTTCCTTTTCTAAAAAGGGATGACCAGTTCCGGATGTATATCTTCAGACTGTGAGTACCATTATTTTAAATGCTTTATAAACTTATATCATACTGGGCCTTTCGCTCACTTTTCTTATTTTTAAATATATTAAACCCCTCCAGGCGACGCGAGGAGTAGTGCGGAGTAGGTAGCTACTACTGGTGATGTGGACTTGACCTCGGGAGGCGAAGAGTTGTATTTCCTCTTATCTTTTATCTCAAGGCATGTATAAAAAATTATGGATTGTAAACTTAAATATTGCTAGACTGTGGTTGATGTCACAATTACTTTTGTTGATATTCATGTATGCTAAACACCTGTGGGAATTCCTGACTTGATACCAGAGACGTAGTTTTAAACTGGTTTGGTTGGAAATTCCACCACCTTTCTTAAAATTAAACTTCTCTTGAATGCAGGGGCTTGTTTGGAAATACCTGAATGTTTTGGATTTGAAAAATTAAAATATTTACAACATTATTTGCTAATCACTCTCTTAAACAGGTTTAAGTTTCTAAACAAGCCTCTACGTCACTAACCCCGATTTGGGGGCGTGACAAGTGATCTATATCATTTTGTATCATATCATTGTAACTTAAATTCCATCATTTTTAACTAGGAAAAAAAAGAAAAAAAAAAAACTTAAATTCCATAATTATATAGAACAAAACAAACATCTTTTTTCGTTCTTAAATATTATTTTAACTTCTCTCGATTACTTCTAGTTAAACAAAAAAAAAATGAAAGAAAAATTATACGTACCGGTACAATAAGAGAAAAATTATATGTACCGGTATAAACGTCTTTTGTCTTATACTTATTTTGTCTATATCAATATATAAAAATGTCAAAAACCTGACATTTCGTACAATTTCGACCGAGATTCATTTATTTATTCATTGTAGTCCTTTTTGGACCTTTTCTTTATTTTTATCTTGAAATTTTATCTTTTTCCGTTTTAAATTTTTTTACCTTAAAATTTATTTATTTCTTCATTTACACTTTATTTTTTTCTTTGTGGTTTTCTTTCCTTAAAACTTATTCCTTTCTTCATTCTTTTTTGGCCCTTTTTTTCATTTTAGTCCTAAAATTTTATTTTTTGTTTTGGTCCTTTTTGCCAAAAATTTATTTATTTTTTCATTTAATTCTTCTTTTACCCTTCTTTTGGCTTCTTTCCCTAAAAAAAAACACTTTATTTTTTTTATTTTTGAGATTTTATATTCAAATTTTATATGAAACGGTAATTAAAACTTAACATACAGATTACTCTCTACGTGCATATATATTATAAGTAAGAAAGTAAAAGATTAGCAAAAAAAAAAAAAAAGTAAGAAAGTAAAAAGATTGCAAATCAGCTTTGACAAGACCTAACAAATTAAAGTTCAAAAATCTGAAAGATCATAAGCTATAGTTTGCCGTCAAACACAGAGACAACCATAATGAAACCTAATGTGTGAGCAAATCAAACACTAATTAACGTTAAAAAACAATTGTTTTGAGCTACTATATTTAGGTAAATTTGGGTCAATTGGCCTAATTAGATGAAACGTGCATAATTGTTGTCTACTCATTTTGAACACATAGTACAAATTTTCTATATTATTTTAGTCAATCAAACTGTAACTAGCTATATATTTATATATAATATTTAAGAACATGAATAATGGTTGCTGCAGATTACATGAAAGAATGTCTCAGGGAAAAAAAGAAATCATGAATAATGTGGGGGTGGAGGTGGGGGACCATGACTTGATGGATTTAGACTTTCTAGAATACGGTTTCAAAAAAAGTATTCACATTATTCGGATCCATTTGTTTTCAAGATTTTACTGCTGATGAATACACTTACGTTTAAGATGTATAAAAGTATATAAAGGACTTACATGCGACTTACGTATAAGAGCAATTTACTCAAGTTAAATGTTGAACTGATATGAGAACTTGTTAAATATATTATTGCTCTGTGTGTGTGTGTGTGTGGTTGTCTTTGTGGTAGATCATTAACAATCTATATATATATATATATATATATATAGGTATTCTATAACCAAACGATGTTATCAATTGCCTTAGCCTCATGACTTGAAAGAATTAAACTATAAAATTAATGCTATATGACATAAATGTCCTCATATGACCTCTTTTTGAACTATTTTGAAAGAGAGAAATAGAATTTACATACTTCTTTAAATTTGGATTGTAAACTTCAAAAATATTTGTTCTTAATATATGCCATCATTAGTCTGTAACCGCGCATTTATCTAAACCTCGAAATGTCTATTTTCATTTTTCAGAACAATAATTTTTTTTTTTGGAAAAAAAAAATAACGTTTCAAGTTGTGTCCACATTTTCCGCATGACATGTCGCATAAGTATAAACATGTAGACACACATACAGATGCATCTGAAAAGGGGAAAAAAGGGGGAAAAAAAAAAGAAGGAAAAAAACGCGAGAGAGAGCTAGCTACATTTGCCCCATATCCATATATATATTTGAGAAAATTAAGCTGTGTGATCAATATTATTATCTGAATAATTGTAGCTAGGTCGAAATGGTTGATCAGCAGGAGCAAGATAGGATGCTGCCAATTGCAAACGTGGGAAGGATAATGAAGCAAATCCTTCCCCCAACAGCAAAGATCTCAAAGGAGGCCAAACAAACAATGCAAGAATGTGCAACTGAGTTCATAAGCTTCGTGACTGGCGAGGCATCTGACAAGTGTCACAAGGAGAATCGAAAGACGGTGAATGGGGATGACATCTGTTGGGCTCTCACTGCTCTAGGGTTTGATAACTATGCTGAGGTTTTAGTTAGGTACTTGCATAAATATAGGGAGGCTGAGAGAGAAAAGGCCAACCAAATTAGTAAAGGCAGCGACAACAATAATAATAATAATCATATTACTATTGCTGATCATGATGAAGACAAAGATGGAGATTCAGATGATCGCTCTAAAAGTACCACTGGAGTTCAGCAAACTGATCAAATTAGTAACATTATTACTACTTCTCCAACTCTAATGGAGTTCAACATCATTGAGAAGGGAGATCATCATCAGTCTCTTGTTAAATCGTCTTGAAAAATATTGTCTTCTCATTCTCTATAAGAATGAAAGTGCACTTATGGGTATCAAGATTTCATTTAACCTATAATTACAATTGATGATGATCTTGGTTGTTCTCACCCATGTATATGTGAACTGTCCTGTTGCTTGTCCCTGATCAGGTAACATTGTACTCTCCTCCTTATAACTGATGATGATCATATGCTTAAGTTCTTTATTTTAAGATCTTTCTTTCCACCTCTTTTCATGAACTATGTGTTATAGTACTGAGAATGTTTTTGGGTAAAACTGGGCATTCTTCTGTGTGATAGTTTTCTTTTTTTTTTTTTTTTTTTTTGAAGTTGGGGATGGGGGATATATTCGAACTCTATACGTTGTGATTGAGTAAGATGCAAAATTATTGATAGACTATGTCTGCGACTACTTGTGTATGAAATTTGGGCTTTGAATATATTGATGATCCCATCAAGAGCTTATTTTAGACCCAATGATCTGCACCTTTCAACTGATTCTTGTACTTTTGGCGTTCAATTTCATCCTCCAATATTTTTCATTTTAGAGATCATTTTGTAGATATATTAGCTACAGCAAGTTAAGATTACATATTTTGGGACTACAATTTTGGTTGTCATCATATCATATCATCGCAGACACATACTATGAACAAGCCTCTGATATTTCCCTTTCAACTTTCAAGTGTGATTAATTAAGCTTTAAGTACTTAATTAGTCCGAAGAAAGACGGTAACAAACATGCTTCTTCTCACTCCCTCTAAATTGAGTGAAAGTTTATCGTTGATGGTCAAATAATAATGAGACCGATTAATTATCACAAAAGATGATCGCTCTAACTTTTATTGTGAGGAAAAAAAATCAGTTTTCAAGAATTATCAGTACTGTATTTTTTTTTTGAAAATGAATCAGTACTGTATTTCTGATAATTATTTTTTATTTGATATTCATATCCTTGATGTCATTATGGTTAATTTATAAACGACTGTTTGAACAATAAGCATGATTTTTTTTTTTTTAAGGAGTAAGCTTGAGAATTAACTGCTATAATTATAGCATCTTATGCATATATTTCTTTGTAAGGAGGCCAAAAAACTTTGTAAAATGGTCAGGCAATGTCCTAAATGTATGTCTATAAATGATCAAATTCCCAACGTGATCATCAAGAATAGCACTTTGGGCAAAGCATATTAAGCAAACAAGAAAGTTATTACCCCTCCTATAGAACTGTCTACATGCCAACTCCCTAATTCATTTCATGAGTTCTTGACCATTTCTCTCACAAAAACACTTTCAGTTCTTGATCATATCTTCTTAATTTCTCATATTCAAAGAGAATGTGATCAACTCTTTGATACTCCGCAGTTTTCCCTCTAGCTATAGGTAGCTAGGAATTTTTCCCCTTCTACTAATTGTTTCACCGAAATCAAATATTTGGTCATGACTAGGGTTTGCCAAGAAATTACTTTTGTGTGGTAGAACAAGTTTTCTTATATATAGCAACAAAAGATATATAAAATGCAGGCTTATATATATATGAATCAAATATACAAGAGAATTTCCAGCAAATTAGTACTACTACAGTCAACATCCAATAAATATTGACTATATATGTACTAGGTTTAGGGTTTGCTTAACCCTAGAGCCAGGGGACCACATATATATATATACATATACATACATACATATATATATATATATATAACATTTTCGGGCTTTTGATAACATGAATAATCGAGAAAATCCAATGAAATCTCAAGCATGCTTATATTTTACTATATGCTTATAGATCGGGCAACCTTCCCATAAAAAGATGATTGTACAACCCTAATTCTAAAATTAGAATTTGTCAGATTTTGGGTTTTCAACGTGCAGCCTAGGGTTTCTATATTCTTAGGCTCTTGAGGGACCACTTCTCAACTATCCAATTATTCTCTCTATCCAACCTAGGGTTGATATCTTTATAAAAGCAAGATTACCTATATATAAATAAATAAATATATATATATATATATATATATATATGCACACACACACATGCTTGAAAACATGAGGAAGTACTGAAGAGGGTAAAAAGGTTAAAGTTAGAAAGAAAATAAGAGATAACAATATCACGTAAGTGCTACAATTACTGAAAACGTTGGAATACAAAATAATTATAACTTAGTATCATGATTTTACGGATAGAATCATCTTGAAAAATCTCTAACTTCTGCAGATAAGATGCGAAATGTGTGTAGCAAAATAGAATTGGTTTTTTTTTTTTTTTCTGGAAAAATAGTAATTGTTCTTGGTATAACAGCAAATTGTATAAAATCCTTAGAAAAATTCAAAGAATATGATCTTGATTGAACTTAGAAAACGTCAAATAAAATGGGACCACCAATACAGTAGTACCATATATACGCGACTGTCTCCTATTCATGTGTAGATCAAGTCTTAGTCATAGCATAATAGTATCATGATGTGTCCTGATTTCTTCATATGTAGAACAGACTTTCATAAGCTCTGATAAACTAAAGACCAGCTACTTAGACCAATTTGCTACTTTTATTGGCTTTTGACCTTCATAGAATCCTTTAGAAAGCCTCAAAGTTCTGGGACCAAAATTTTGGTCATCCAGATGCACTAGTACTATGCGACGGTTTTTATTGATCAAATTAAGATGGACACAAGCTGCTTCGATGAGCTGCGACCATAGAATCGCGGTATCGAGCTTCATAATTAACTTGTTTATCTCTCCAAATGATCACTGCTTGTTGGCAATCAGCGGTGTGGACCAGCACTTTGGCAACAGTGAGTGTGTACTAGTGTAAATTGTTTATAGCAAAATAGCGACTCAAATGAAAACAGTGCACCCATTTTCCACAACAAAGGGGCAAGGGCTCATGGGGTGTCCATGTGATCATTTGCAGGAAACCCAACAAAAAGTTCCCAAGAAAACATGTACTATATATGCGTGACTAATCTAACTTCTATAGAAATATTATCATGTGCCTCAATCCCCTAACAAAATTTCCTTAAAGTTTAAGCCTTATAATGCTCTTAGGGAGAACTTTGTGGATGCATTATATTAGAGGAACACCACTTTCCAGAGTTTTAAATATACCATTTTTTTTAAAGAAATTCCAACCCAAGTTTCACATTAAAACGACACAATTGATAACTAGACTTCAAAAGTGGTATACAATCTAGTTTACATGAACTTGATATCAGTGTCTATATATATGTATGTACGCCATAGTAGCTTTGACAATGTGCATGCATGAGCTAGGCAGATGTGTGCTGATATGGCTGAAGAAAAACAAGACCAACTAATTTGATAAATTTGTGAAAAACTCCAGCCTGATGAGCATCCTAATTTTCAGCGCTACATAGCATTAATCTTTAGGACGAGGTTAAGTGTGGAGGCTATAATCTAAAGATATAGAAATGGCATTTCATAGTTGATTGATTATACTTATAAAAAACAAAGGCTAAGAGCATTGTTTTGGCTATTAACTGACAACATAGGAGGTCTGGTTGCATATGTTCATTTCATATAAATAAAATAATATGCGCAATTGCAGAAACTATAAGCTCCTTTTCATGTCCTTTGTATTCCATTCACTATTCGGAAAAAAGGTCAGTACATTCTAAGTCTATAATGTAATCTAGCTTCCTAATGTGCGTCATAATTTTATAGAGAAAATTGCTAAACTTACCCTTAAAATGCACGAGTCTGGATTTTAACATTTTATTCTTGATTAATACCTTTTGACTAATATAATTATTTGACTAAAAAAGATATTAATAAAGAGTAAAAAGGTAAAAATCGAGACTCATACACTTTAAGAATATTTATCTCATTTTTCTTAATTTATATATGTTGAGTCCTTTATCAAGAGAGCACATATAGAGAGAGAATGTAATCAACTTTACAAATACCCTAATTCTCCTCTAAGAAAACATTTACTATCAGATGTGATAATAAAAGAGAGCTGTCACATAAAAAAAAAAAATGACAGCATCCTAAACTATTATCTAGTGATCACGTCACTAGATAATAGTAACAAATTGCAATTTCTTTAAAAAAAAAAACGCACACACTAATTTAATGAGCATTGTTGCTAATCAGCGAGCAATCGTTGTTATACAAACCCACATTCTATCAACGTGATGATAATCACTATCAGTTTTCATATTTGATTTTTTTTTTTTTTTTCATCCGTTTGGATTGAGGCCGATAGTTTGGTCATTGAGCGTCAACAACGTACCTTTCATTTTCTTTCGCTGGACCTCCACAGTTTCGTTACTTGACGGCTGAAGCGTTGAGAACAAACAAGTGAGTTTTGTTTGCTCTGTACATATATGTCAATGTCATTCATTCCATGGCTCGTATTAAGCTCGAAAAGAAATTGACGACTTTTCCAAATTAAAAGAGTTTCTTGGCCTCTTGGGCCCAACATCGCCGTTCTGTGCCTGGACTTCATAACGCAATTGTTTCAGAATGCATTTGTTTTATGGCATGTTTGATTCATGCATCTAAATCAATAATTTTAATTTTAATTTTAAATTTTATTAGAGAATCCAGTGATGGAATTTTTTTTATTCAAATTTTTTATGAGAAAAAAGTACATTAATAGAATTTAATAGAATCAGAATTATGATTTTAAATAGGTGAACTAAATGGACCTGAGACTCGACATGGATATGGAAACGTCTCTTCAGACTTGGAGATTAATCACAACTTGGGACTCACTAACCCAACAAGGAAACTTGAAAAAATATGCTCAGAAGTCGGTAGCTTTGCTATCTGTTACTAATAATCAGAGGCTGAGTCCGAGGCTTTCCATCGAGCCAACAAAATTTTGGTAAAACATAAATAGGTGCTGCTACAATAACTCATGAATCATAATTCATAACCTGACTTTTCCACATTTGAATTTTTCTTTGGCTCGGAAAGTGTACAGAACATATATCTATTGAGGGGAAAAAAAAAAATTTCCTCCACATTTCATCACCAAAAATCAACAAATTGGATTAATAAAAGCTTCTATGAATCCCCAACCGTCATCAACATCAGGTCCAACCCAATAACCAGAAATTATCATGTGGGAAGAGCCTACATTCATATGATAAGATACTACTTCAAACTGATGACTTGAGGGCGTCAAAAAATGATCCCTACAAGTTTGATTTGTAGACGATATCACATCAATAATGCTGCAGGAGATGGAGAGTTTTGTGGCTGCAAATGCAAACAAGGTTGCTTGAGAGTTCAACACAAATTTGCATGACGCACATATAGGTATGATAAAAGTAATTGCATGCTGTTAAGTTCGGGCTAGAACTATAACACTCATAAGAGCAAGCAGCAATATGTTATGCACAAATTTGTTAATTACACACGTCAAAAAAAAAAATGTCAACTTACATTCTAGTAGAAGACACTGAAATTGAAGACTTGAATTTCCAAGAACCAAGAACAATTCTAACTTCAAACGTTTCAAAGGCTTAAGACGAATCTATGGGTTTGAAAGCTAGAGCTCTAGCTACTTGGGGAGTTCAAACTTCAAAGCGTCCGATCAATGCTATCAGTAGAATGAATGGATCGCTAAGATACCTCAAACTCTACATACTGACACGAATCTTCATTCGTTCTAAATATTTTGGAGAAAACAGTAAAAGGACTACTTTAATAGAAGAAATACGACCAAAAGAAAATTTAAAAAAAAAAAAATTTGCGAAATTTTGCCTATAAGAAACCAGTTCACCAGCTGGATGTATGAACCCTTTTTTCGTAAAAAACAGGGGTCGGATTATTTAAGAACATCCAATGTTCTCTTGGGAAGAAACAAAGGTTTATTTACTCTTTTTACCTACTCTCTCTCACATCAGATAATAGATACACTCTTCTTCAAACTTGAGAAGCTTATTGGCGTTCAAAGAAACCAAAACATTTGAATCCTGGGAACAAAAATTAAGAAACAAACCTGTAATGTATGTTGGGTGTCTTAAAGGTTTAACCAAAGCTGGTTTCTTTGTATGTCGTTCCTGAAACTGAAAGCAAGTCCAAAAAAAAAAAGAAAAAAAAAAAAAAAGAAATATGAGCATGAAAGATCATAACACATGGAGATCAAACCATATCTAATATGCTAGCAACAAGAATGGATAATCTAGTTCCTCATAACAAGGAAATTCCATAACCCAAACAAAATTTTCTATTCACCTTTCTATTAAACCAACATTTTGGGGCTGTACATCATACTTCAAGATTCAAAATTCAAAAGTTCGAAATAATAGGGTAATTTAGAAAGCAAACCAAACAGGTACATTGAAAAAAAAAATGATCAACTTCTACGACTTTTTTCCTAGTTGGCTGTAAAATGGGATTATACCCATCCCGTTACTGTAAATTCTTGAATTCTTTCTGTGGACAACATTTTCTCGGCAACCAAACGGGACTAGCAGAAGAAAATCAAAAAATTAAAGCGAGGGTTTCTGTTTTATCGCGAAAAAGGGGGAAAAAAGAGGAGTTTGTCAAGAGGGAATTTACCTTAAAGAAGGCATTTGAAGCAGAGAAAGGAACGGAGAAGCTCGTGGAGAGTAGGAACGCCATTAAAGGTTTTAGCTTTCAAGTTTTTTTCCGCATTTGCTTGTTTCTTACAGAGTGACAGACAGCGTTTTAGCAGAGCTTTAGGTCAGCTGATAATCCTCAGAAAGTACCATGATAAGAAGGAAATCGAACTATTAACATAGTTCTTACGACGTCGTTTTTTGGTTCGAATATGGCCTGTCAATTGTCAAAAAAAAAAAAAAAAAAAAAAAAAAAAACCTGTTATTTTGCGAGTAAGAAATTCGTTAGAAATCAGTAGTTTTCACTTTAGAAAATTAACCAAATGATCTTTTTTTACCACCTTTTGACCGGACATTTTTATTTTATGAAAATTGTAGTTTTTTTAAAGACTCAATCAGACCCACAAGTAATAATGAAATGTTTATTTCAAAAGTTCTTCTTTGATTCTAACTATAATTCTTAATTTTTTACAGTATTTTTTTTTTATAAAAAATTTAAATTTCAAAAATTAAAATCATAAACCATAATTTTAAACTCATAAACTAAACGTCTCATTAGTGATTGAAATGTAATTTATCAATAGTTGATTCGCATATAATTTATTGATTAAAATTGATTAATTACTAATTAATTTTAGTTAATTATTAATAAATATTGATTAATAACAAAAATCATCGAACTAATCAGTGATAAAATAAAATTAATCTGCGATGGACCACTAAATCAATCAATGATTAACTAATAAATTAATAAAAACGATCATTTTTATAATTTTATATGAGAAAAAAAATCCTTCAAAAGGGACTATTTGTGTTGAAATCCCTTTTACTTTTTAGTCAAAAATTTGAAACTACAAATAATGTGTATCTTTTTCTTTTCTTTTTTTTTTTTTTTTTTTGCTTCAAAAAAAGTTATAGGTTAGTACCGTTCAAGGTGAAATTCGGGCTCGGGCGGGCGGCCCGAAAATCTCGGGCGGGTCGGGTTCGGGCTCGGGCAAATCCTCGGGCTTTTCGGACGGTCGCGGGCGGCTCGTCCAAAGTTCCAGCACTAATTGGGCTAAATCTAAGACAGCATGAAAAGCATAAGAGGCTAACACATGGGGTACAGAATTGCCACTGCTGGATGCATGCCATCACTGCCAATCCAAACAAGTAGAAGCAAGGCGGAGAATGTCTTCAATCAAAAACCCCATCAGCCGCCAGAGGACCCCTCTATGTACCAACAAAATAACAGAGGTTGTATTTTATTTTATTTATTTATTTATTTTTGAAATGAGTGATTTGTAATTCGTTCAATTAAAGATATTGTATTTTTCACCCATAAAAAGTCTGAAAGTGTCGAATTTAATAACCCTTTTCTTCCACACAAAATAGACTTGTATTCAGTTCAAGTGCAGGAAAAACTGTAATAATTGAAGAGAAATTTGGCTATGGAGGGAGAGTATTTTCTGTGGAGTAATCTCAGGAAAACGACATAAAAACAGAGAAAGAAGTTGCACCAAGTGACAAGTCGTTTTAGACTAGAAGATAGATGAAGCAACACAGAACGCAGCGTTTTGGTTAAAAGCTTCTATCCAATAAGATGAAGACACGTGGAAAGGCGGTGATGACTTTCAGGTTCAGTCGGTTCATCATCTATTAACCTGATATGTTGTTTGGTGGGGCATTATTCCATTCTCACGAGTATTGAATATACAATTCTAGAGAGAAAACTTCTAGTGTTCAGTTTCTATCCAATAAGACGAAGACACATGGAAAGGCGGTGATGACTTTCAGGTTCAGTCGGTTCATCATCTATTAACCTGATATGTTGTTTGGTGGGGCATTATTCCATTCTCACGAGTATTGAATATACAATTCTAGAGAGAGAACTTCTGGTGTTCAGTTTCTATCCAATAAGATGAAGACACGTGGAAAGGCGGTGATGACTTTCAGATTCAGTTGGTTCATCATCTAGTAACCTGATATGTGTTTGGTGGGGCATTATTCCATTCCCACGAGTATTGAATATACAATTCTAGAGAGAGAACTTCTGGATTTTAGAGAGAGAAAGGAAAACTTCTAGTTTTTTAGTGAGAGAAACTGTAAGCAATGGTAATAAAAAAGAATTTGGGAGAGGTTTGTACTGAGTGTTTTTTCACTGGGTATTCTTTTCGGGTTGTTTAAGATTTTTCTGGGTTTGCTCTAAATTAAGGTTCTTGTGTAATCTGGAATTGGGACTTTTCTTGTATTGAGAGATTGGAAAATGTAATAACTTTCTCTGATAGTAAATGAAGCTTTTCTGAGGACGAGCTCAACGGAGATGTAGGAATTATTTTTGAACCTCGGTCAAACAATTACTTATGTTCTTGGTTTTCCTGGATCTTTTTTATATTTGTGATTTCTTGTTTTTCAGTGAGTCTGTGTTAGAATCGGTCTAACATTTTCCTTTCCAGTTTGGGGGGCAAAAAAAAAAAAAAAAAAAGGAAGAAATCCCTTGCTTTGTTATCCACCATTTTGCTGTTAACACAATTAAAGCAATTTTACTGACTTCTCAATTCCCACATGTTTTTGTCAAAAGCTAACGCCGAAAACTTCTTTAGCATTACACAAAGAACAAACCAAAACTCAAAATAACATGGTTTAGACACGCTTGGTTATGCTGAGATTGCTTAAATAAATAAAAAAATTAATAAAAAAAAAGAACCGAAACGTACGAGTGAAGGAAATAGGGAATAAATATCATAAAAAAAATCCTAGATATTGACAAGGGTCGGCCAATGGCCAACAACATTGTTTCAAAACTTGACAAAAATTCCTCTCAATGTAAAAATTGAGAGTACATAAGAAACTCCACCTCTTTTTATAACAGAATAAAATTTCACGAGAATATTTTCCCCGAGGAAGAACAGCGCTTCTCGTGAAACCAAGTGAGTGTTTTCCTGTAATGTAATCAGATTAAAAATGTCAGACAATCCACAAGACATTTATGTACTGAGATCTAACAAGACATTGATATACACATAAATAGACCAGATGGTTGAGAACATACTATTCGTTTAGAGAAGGCAAAGTTTGCAGGTTTTATTTTAATGAAACCTTTAGTCCTATTGTCAACCCAACAACAATTCGAGTGATTATCACTATTGCCTTGGCCAGAGATTGGTGTATAAGTTTTTGAATGGTGTTTTGCTGGAAGAAGTCTATATGGTCCCACTACAAGGATTTGAAGACCCTAAACAGCTTCACTTTGTTTGCACACTTCGTAAGTCTCATTATGGTTTAAAACAAGCTCCTAGAGCTTGGTTTGACAAACTAAAAGGTGCTCTTCTTACTCTGGGCTTTGTTTCCTCAAAATCTGATCAGTCTTTGTTTATGAGGTTTCATTCTCAACATGTCACCTTTGTATTAGTGTATGTTGATGATATCTTACTCACTGAAAGTGACAACATTGAGATACAGAAGTTAATTGTCCAACTGAACAAGCTTTTTGCTATGAAGGATATGGGAGTTGTGAATTACTTTTTGGGAATTCAAGTTACTCATACCACTGATGGTATACATCTTTCACAGAAAAAATATGTTATAGATCTACTTCACAAGGCTAAGCTGCAAGATGCTAAGGCCATTAGCACTCCAATGACAGCAAGTTTCAAACTGTCAGGGTTTGGTAGTGCTGATGTGTTGAATCCTCAACTGTACAGGATCATTGTTGGAGCATTACAGTATATGACTGTACAAGGCCTGAATTGTCCTATTCTGTTAACCGAGTCTATTAGCTTATGCATAAGCCTCTTGAATCTCATTGGCGGGCTGTGAAAAGGATTCTGCGCTACTTGAAAGGAACACTTGATTTTGGTCTTCATCAACAAAAAACTCCTTAGCTTGATTTGGTGGCCTTTTGTGATGCTCATTGGGCCTCTGATCCTGATGACAGGAGATCCACTTATGGCTATTGTGCTTACCTAGGCTCTAATATCATTTCTTGGAGCTCAAAGAAACAACATACAGTCTCTAGATCCTCCACTGAAGCTGAATACAGGAGCTTGGCCAATGTTGTGGCAGAAATTACTTGGCTATTGTCTTTACTACATGAGCTTCGAGTTGAGGTACAAGGCATACCTGTGATTTGGTGTGATCATCTTAGTACAGTTCATCTTGCAGCTAATCCTGTCTTGCATGCCAGAACAAACCATGTGGAACTGAATTTGTATTTTGTACGAGAAAAAGTACTTTGAAAAATCATTGAAGTGAAGCATGTTCCAGCCTTCGATCAAGCAGCTGATGTTCTTACTAAACCTATATCCTGTTCTAAGTTTCCAGATCTTAGATACAAACTCAATGTTAAAAGTCTTTCCACATTGAGTTTTTGTTACGCCGTCCAAATGGGGTGGGTGACGTGGAGCTCGATTAGGGATTAAAAAAGCAGATTTCCAGACGAGCCCCACTTAACTCTATTAAAATTTAACTAAATTATAGAATCCCGAGCCTCTGACAACACACAGGACTCTACCCCACAGGACATACAGTATCGTGCATACATAGACATGTAAATAGTCAATTACAACAGACATCAACCACAGTCTAGTTAATCCAAATATTTCTAGAGTTTACAGAATTCTCAATTCCTTACATTTTATGTCAGACGATGAACACAATCCTCTCTTATCCCAACAGCAGCAACACTCAGCTATTCCGTAGTAAATATCCGGCTACTGTGCACCGCTCTTAGAATCTCCTGAGAGGGATTTAATACATTTAAAACATAAAACGTGGGCGAAAGGCTCAGTAGGAATAATTTGAAATGACTTAAAAATAAATGAATGTATAAATGTGCGAGTAAATAAATAAATGGGTAAATGAATAAATAGACATTCAGTTCCAACAGACAGCTGGAACCTCACATCCTTTTTCTCAAAGGAAATAAATGTAAAATCTTCATATTACAGGCTTCAGCAAGTAATTAGTACATATTACTTACCTAACCAAGTGTCTCGCCTACCCGGACTGAGTTTCGGGTTCTGCCCCCGAGGATGCACTATCTGCATCCTATTTAGGCTTACAGCAATAGACTCTCTTACCAGTTCACAAGATCTCTTAGTTTAAGAAATCATTCATTAACTTTCTGAATTCGTTATTATGACTCCACGAACTACTCAAGCCACGGGCCCCATGACTGGGCAAGCCATGAGGTTTCATGACTGGACAAGCTATGGATTCCATGGACAGGACAAGCCATGGATTCCATAAACTAAACAAGCCACGGTTTTTAAAGAGTTTTTCTTTTGCAAACCAACCTCTTTCTTTAAAACATTTTCAAGGCCAAAATTCTTTTGAAATCAAGTTCACAAGGAAAAGGGATAGAAATCCTACCTCGCACTATCAAACCTGGGACTAGCGTTGCCTTTTCTGGCTTTCGCTTCCTCAAGCCCCTTCAGTCTGAATCCTCAGCGATCACTGATGCAAGACAACACTTTAGGATTAATTCTCATTTCTAAAGCAATCTAATCTCAATTAGATACCAAGGTTTCCAATAGTGTGCCCTAATCCATTTTCATGTTTCAAATTATCATTCAAAGGGTTTTCAATCTCAAATTAAGGATTAAATATGCTAATCAATTCATCTCAAGTTTCCAAATGAAGCTAATTTGGGTTCTTCCCGAAAACAGGGGTCAAAACAGCAATTTCAGGCCAAACAGGGTCAGACCCCCATGTCAACCGGTTGACCGGTGACAGAACAGTGCATCACCACTGGTCGACCGATGGTGTGCAATCCGATCGACCGGACAGGTCGACCGGTAAGGCCAATACAATCCGGTCGACCGGTTACCATGTGATCCGGTCGACCGGATGGCACCAGCTGCGCGAGAGAAGCTCACGAAAACCAGTCCGAAAACCTGCAATCTCAGTCCCAAATCGGAATATTTCAAGGGACAACCACTAGATCTGGGTTCTAGGTCTTAAAACAAGTCCAAAGAACCCAAGATCTCCAATTTCTACTAAGGTTTTACTTAAAAACCATCAAAATCTATTTCGAACCAAAAATGAGTTTTAAATCCGAAAACTTAGGATTTCAAGAGAGATTTTTCAGAAATCTTACCTTGAATCCTTCTCTTGATGTTGAAACTTCTTGAAACTTTCCTTTGGTTTGAAATCTAGTTGATTTGAAGCAAAAACGGAAGAGAGAGAGAGTGTGAGAGAACGAGAGAGTGAGAGAGAGGGGTGCACGAGAAGGAAGGAAGGAAAAGAAAAAGAAAGAAAAAGAAGAAAAGAAAAAGAAAATAGACAGGTACTAACATTTAAAGGAAGCAGTCCAAAAATGCATCCATACACACTTCTGGGTTAAAATAAAAAATTACTGAGAATACTTAAATAGCTTGAAATTATTTAAACTCACACGTGTCAGAAATATTTATTAATTAAAACTCAATTAATTAAATCAGATTAGCTACACTAATAATCTCAATTACCTTTATTAATCTCATCTAATTCTTCAGGGTGTTAAAGCTCCACCTCCTTAGGCAATTTCGTCCCCGAAATTAAGGCTTACCTCAAAGTGTAAACAGATGCGGATACTGCTCCTGCATCGCCGTTTCAAGCTCACATGTCGCTTCTTCAACTTCATGGTGCTGCCATAACACTTTTACTAACGGGATATCACGATGACGCAGACTCTTTATTTTCCGGTCAAGAATCTAAACTGGTGCCTCCTCGTATGACGCGTCATACTGTATCGAAACATCAAACCACTACACTACAGCTTCCGGCTCAGGTTGACATTTCCGAAGCATGGAGACATGAAACACGTCATGCACGTGAGATAATTCAGGCGGTAAAGCCAACCGATAAGCCACCGCTCCGACTCGTTGCACGATTGAGAATGGTCCCACATACCTTGGTGCAAGTTTCCCTTTCACACCAAACCGAACAACTCCCTTACGTGGGGAAACCCTCAGCAAAACAAAGTCGCCTTCCTGGAATTCTAAAGGCCTACGCCTTCTATCAGCGTAGCTTTTCTGACGACCTTTAGCTGTCAACAGTCGTTCCCGAATCACGGCTATCTTCTCATTGCTCTCTTGAATGACCTCCGGTCCAGTACTCAGTCGATCCTCTGGTTTCAACCAACAAACAGGTGACCTACAAAGACGACCATAGAGAGCCTTAAACGGTGCCATACCGATATTGGCCTGATAGTTGTTGTTGTACGCAAACTCAGCAAGATGCAGGTATTTCTTTCAGTTTCCACAAAATTCCATAATACAAGCACGAAGCATATCTTCCAGAATCTGAATTACTCTTTCAGATTAGCCATTAGTCTGAGGATGAAATGATGTGCTGAAGTTCAAGTCTGTTCCCATGGCTTCCTAGAAACTCCTCCAATACCTTGTATTGAAGCAGGTATCACGATCGGACGTGATAGACAGTGGCACTCCGTGTAGTCTCACGATGTGCTCCAGATACAATTCTGACAGAATCTTCCGAGAATACGTCGTACGGAACGGTATGAAGTGTGCAGACTTCGTCAACCTGTCCACCACCACCCAGATGGCATCGTGCTTCAGCTCGGTTCTCGGTAGCCCCATCAGAAAATCCATAGTGATGTGCTCCCATTTCCATCCAGGGACAGGAAGAGGTTGCAACTCTCCCGCTGGCTTCTGATGCTCAGCTTTAATAGGGAGGCAAGTCACACATTTTGAGACATACTCACGAACGTCTCTTTTCATGCATCTCCACCAGTACTGTCTTTTCAGGTCCTGATACATCTTTGTACTTCCCGGATGTATAGCAAACTTTGATTTATGAGCCTTTCGCAGAATCGTCTTCTTTACCCCATCCGCCTTAGGAACAACAAGACGGTTGTAGAAATACAAGATCCTCTCGGATTCTCCAATCCTCGAGTTGCTTTCCATTCTGGATTCGAATCCAGATTCCTTGGAGGTGTGGATCCTGCAATTGATTCTGCTTAACCCGTTGCACAATATCCGGTTTAGAGCCTAAATTATACACCATAGCCTGGTTATAATCTTCGTAGAACAGAAGATTATACTCACTCACTACTTCAGTCATTTTCCAATCTTTCAAAGCTAATGACGTCAGAGTTCCCGTCGTCTTCCTGCTAAGGGCATCAGCCACCACATTAGCTTTTTCAGGATGATATTGCAGAGTGAAGTCGTAATCTTCCGTATACTCCACCCATCTCCTTTGCCTGAGATTCAAGTCTTTCTGAGTAAATAAGTACTTCAGACTTTTATGGTCAGAAAAGACCTGAAACTTTACTCCATAGAGATAACATCTCCATATCTTTAGAGCAAATATTACCGTTGCCAGCTTCAAATCATGATGGGATAATTCCGTTCATGTGGTCTTAATTGGCGAGATGCGGACGCTACCACGCGTCCTCCTTGCATTAAGACACAGCCAAGCCCACTCCCCGAGACGTCAGAATACACCTCATATGGTTCTTCACTATCAGGAATAGTCAAGACTGGTGCGCTCGTCAGTCTGACCTTTAATTCCTGAAAAGCATTTTCACATTCGGCATCCCACTAGAATCTGCCTTCTTTCTTGGTTAACCGAGTCATCGGTGCAGCAATACTCGAGAAGTCTTTCACGAAACACCGATAGTACCCTGCAAGTCTGAGGAAACTATGAATCTCTGCTACGTTCTTCGGCCTTTCCCACTATAACACAGTCTTGATCTTAGAAGGATCGACAGAGATTCTTTGTCCTGAAATTACATGCCCAAGGAACTTCACTTATGTCAACCAGAAATCACATTTGTCATTTTTAGCATACAACTGGTGTTCACGAAGAGTTTGAAGAACAATTCTCAAGTGCTGCTCATGTTCTTCCCAAGTCTTCGAGTAAACCAGTATGTCATCAATGAAGACAATTACGAACCGATCCAAATACGGCCAGAAAACACGGTTCATCAAGTCCATGAATGCTGCCGGGGCATTCGTCAGCCCAAAAGGCATTACAAGAAACTCGAAGTGCCCGTACCGAGTTCTAAAAGCAGTCTTCGGAATGTCCTCCTCCTTAATTTTCAATTGGTGGTATCCAGATCTCAAGTCAATCTTAGAGTAAAACTGTGATCCACCCAACTGATCGAATAATTCATCGATCCTCGGCAGTGGGTATTTGTTCTTCACAGTTACCCTATTCAATTTACGGTAATCAATGCATAACTGAAGAGATCCGTCGTGTTTTTTCACAAATAGCACCGGTGCACCTCAAGGTGAAGTACAATTCTGAATATATCCCTTCTCTGCTAGCTCCTCAAGCTGCTTCCTTAATTCTCTCATCTCCGCCGGAGCCATCCGATATGGAGGAATGGAAATAAGTGTCGTTCCCGGAACCAAATCAATGTAAAATTTAATCTCTTGATCTGGCGGCAACCCCGGTAGATCCTCAGGAAATACATCTGCGAACTCATCCACTACAGGGATTCTCGCACTATCTCCAACTATCTCAGGTTCACCTTCCAAAGCAAGAAGGGAAGAAAAATAAACTAGATTCCTCCGTCCCCCAACACTGTACTTCAACAGTCGTTCTCCCAGGACTAGATTCATATCTGCCTGATGAGAAATCACTGTTCCAGACTTAGTCTTCAAAGTCACCCTTATACGGTAACAATCAACAATTGTACCGTATTTTGACAACCAATCCATTCCGATGACCACGTCAAACGGACTCATCGAAAGGATAATTAAGTCAGCTCTTATTCACTCACTCCCAATCGTGATTTCACACGATCTACACACACTCAACACCTCCACACATCCCAGTGGAGAGTTCAAAGTCATCGGGACTTCTGAAATCTCAGACTTCAGTTTCAAAGTCTGAACAAAAGAACTTGATACAAAAGAGTGTGTGACACTTGTATCAAACAACACGTGAGCAAAAGAATGAGAGATTAGAATCATACCCTCAACCACCGCATTGCTGGGCTGACCTCCCGAACTGCCTCCTGCCAGGATATAAGCTTGCCCCTGCACTTTCCCTTTCCCTCTATCACCGTTGGGTCGCTGGCCTATACTGTTGCGGCGGAGGTGGTTGTACCGGTCTCGACGCTTGGGGCCGAAATTGTGTATATTGAGATGGTTGATAAGTTGGCACATGAGCGTATGGCATCTGTTGTGGCTGATATGGTGGCATATACTGTGGTGGCCCCTCCTGACTATATGAAGCGTCACTTTGGGCTTGTTGAGCCGGCGGCTGATTAGGACAATTCCTCCTAATATGGCCCACATGCCCACAATGGTGACACTTGGGCCCGTATAGAGCACTTCTGTCACTTCCTGACGAACTACTGCCACCGCTAGTCACTCCCCCACCAGGCTGTCCTTAGTTGCGGTTCCTTTAACCACTCCGCTTTGGCCCACCGGAAACAGATGGTCCGCTAGAGGCTGAAACTCGTCTAGCTAGTTCTTTGCTTTGGTGATAGGCTATGTTATCCTGCTCCACCCTAATAGCAGCAGCCACCAAATCCTAGAAATTCTGAATTCTCAAAGCCACCAATGATCTCCTCACAGAGTTCTTGAGACCCTTCTCAAACTTAAGACATCTAAGGTGTTCAGATTCCACCAAAGATGGCACAAACCGGGATAGGTCATTAAACTTGGCCTCATACTCCCTTACAGACATGTCACCTTGCAGCAGAGACATGAATTTCAACGCTTTTTCATCCCTATAACTCTTAGGGAAGTACTGCTCATTGAACAGTGTCTCAAACTACTCCCAGGTCAGTCCTGCAACATCTATTCTTCTCTTGACATGTTTCCACCAAGTATTTGCTAAGCCATCCATCTTGTATACCGTAAATTCCACCCAGTATTCATCTAGGACTCTCATAGTACTCAAGTGCTTGACTATGGAGTCAAACCAGAACTCTGCTTCCTAGGGTCTTCCCTCACTATTAAACGAGGGGAAAGGCACATGCCTAAATTCTCAGAAGTAACCTTGCTTCCTATCCCCAACCGGCCGCTCGTTTTGAGCTCTAGTGGCCATGCCTTGAAAGGCACCATTGGCATCCAAAAATCTCTGATTCTGTTGTGCTGGTTGATTAGCTGGTCTACGACGAGGCACCATTTCCTTTAACTGAAATAAAACTAGACTGTTAAGTGGATTACTGATATCACACATGTATGTACAATCATGAGATTTCTTAACCTAAGGCTCTGATACCACTCTGTCACGCCCCCCAAACGGAGTAGGTGACGTGGAGCTCGATTATGGATTAATAAAGCAGATTCCCAAATGAGCCCCACTTAAGTCCATTAAAATATAACTAAATTACAGAATCCCGAGCCTCTGACAACACACAGAGCTCCACCCCACAGGACAAACAGTATCGTACATATATGAACATGTAAATAGTCAATTACAACAGACATTAACCATACTGCGAACGGACAATGGTTTGGAATATTTTTCTGAGCAGTTCAATCAATTTTGCAGATAAGAGGGCATTGCTAGACACAAAACAATAAGAAAGACCCCTGGGCAGAATGGTTTGGCAAAAAGGATGAACAGGACAATCCTTGAAAGAGTAAGATGTATGCTATTCACTACAGGTTTACCAAAAACATTTTGGGGAGAAGCTGTGGCAACAGCCTGCTACTTGATAAATAGGTCACCCTCTACAGCTATTGGTTTGAATACACCAATGGAAATTTGAACAGGCAAACAAGCAGATTACAGTCACCTTAGGGTGTTTGGTTGTGTTGCTTATATGACAAATTGGAGCCAAGGGAATTACTGAAGAACTTGGTTTGCAGCAAGATAGTATAATTGTTTACTGTGACAGTCAAAGTGCTATACACTTGACTAGAAATTAAGTTTATCACGAGAGAACAAAGCACATTGATGTCAGTATGCATTTTGTTAGAGACATAGTAGCTGATGGCTCGGTTGATGTTCAGAAAATTTCAACAGAGGAAAACCCAGCAGATATGGTCACTAAACCAGTCCCAGTAGCAAAGTTCGGGCATTGCCTAGACTTAATTGGAGTAGCAGAGCGCTGAGCCCAAAGAGGCGTGTTAGAGAGCAAACAGATTGTTGGATTATTTAACAGCCAAGGTTGGAGATTGTTAAGACACGTTGCTGCCAAATAAAAAAAAGGATATGCTGATATGGAATTAGTTACATCTAGTTAGACTAATTAGAAAAGGACTAGGAGTCAGAGTTAGATTTTATTTGTTATAGATATTATCTATAAAAGGCTTAATTTTGAGTGTTTAGAGTCATTACGGTTTTAAGGTCTAGGAAGAGAGAGATTGAGAGCTTTCTATAATCATTGTAAGCTGAGAGAAATTCTTGAGAGAAAAAGAGTTTGTTCAGTGAGATGAGTGATTGAAGAAAGAAAAAAGAAATCTCTGTCTTCTGTGTATTGCTCTCCAATATTTTTAGTGTTATTCTTCTTCTTACATCTGTTTTTCAGTTCTTGGTATTTAGATTTATAACAGATTCAATTCTTGACTGGGTAAAAATACTACAGAATCTTTTTGTTGTTTTCAAAAAAAAAAAAAAAAAAAAAAAAAAAAAAAAAACTCTGTCAAATGACGAACGAACATTCATTCCATTCAGTTTGAAGCCAGTAGTCAGTCGATCAGAGACCGGTGAATAAAAAGCTCAAAAAACCTTCTTACCTTTCCCTTGCTCCTCCTCCATCCTCTCGATAAAGCCCAAAACTTGAGGAAAAGGAGACAAGAGAAAACAATGGAAAAAAAGGAAAAAGGTAGTTGAAATTACCAGCCCTTGGGAGTGCAGATCCACTTTTTTGAGGTATGGAAATCAGCCATGGCGAATGAGAAGCTCCAAGTCAGACACGCCTCAGATAAAAATCAGAACAGTTTGATAATAAATTGAGAGGAGGGAGAGAGAGAGAGTGAAGATCCGCTTTTTTGAGGTCTGGAAATCGGCCATGGCGACTGAGAAGCTCCGAGTCAGACACGCCTAAGAAAAAGAAAAAAGCAGAACAGTTTGATAATAAATTGAGAGAAGGGAGAGAGAGAGTGAAGATCGGCTTTTTTGAGGTCTGTAAATCGGCCATGGCGACTCAGAAGCTCCGACTCAGATACGTCTCAGGAAAAAAAAAAAAAAAAAAAACAGAACAGTATGATACTATATTGAAGAAGAGGGAGAGAGAGAGAGTGAAGTCCGCTTTTTTGAGGCCTGGAAATCGGCCAAGGCGATTCACAAGCTCGGAGTCAGATACGTCTCAGAAAAAAACCATAAAAGTTTTATACTAAATTGAAGAGGATAGAGAGATAGAGTGAAGATCCGCTTTTTTTAGGTCTGGAAATGGGCCATGGCGACTCAGAAGCTCCAAGTCAGATAAGCCTCAGAAGACGAGGGGAAGAGAGAGCGAGTGAGACGTGTTTTTTTTTTTTTTTTTTTTTTTTTAAGAGGGAGACGAGTTAAAGCATCAACGGTCAACCAATGGGAGTGCAGGACTGTCCGTTTTTGGCTGTCCCTCCAAAAAGAAAAAAAGAATTAAATAAATATTTGCATGAGAAATAAATAAATAAGGAGACGTTCGGTGGAAGAATTCATATTATGATTTGAATCATAGTTCATGATTTGTTATAATATTTTTTTTTTATAAAAAACACACATAAATTAAAAATTATTCTAATATTGTGATTCTAATCCATGAACCAAACGTCTCCTAAATCTATAAAAATTTTTAGAACGAAATTCATAGATAATAAATAAATTTCTTTCAGAAAGAAGAAGAAGAAGAAGAAGAAGAAGAAGAATTAGGGATTAGGGCGGTAAAAAATTGCCTCAAACTTGATTAATCTGGCCTACCAACTCTATCCTACCTAAAAATATGGGGTTTTTTTTTTTTTTCAAATAGGCATAATCCGCAATGTGCGGGTAGGGGCACGGGCGGGCTTTATTGAACTCATGATACCTAGTGGTCCGTTTGGTAGAGGGATTCGTTCCCTGATTTGAATCATGATTCATGGTTCGTTACAGTATTTTCTCTCATAAAAAATTCACGTAAATAAAAAATAGTTCAAATCACATAATTTGAATTCTCCAACCAAACATCCTCTAAAATCTGTAAAAAACCTTACTCAGTCCCTTATGCTTTTTAGCTTCTCTCTCTCTCTCATTTTCATTATGTGCCATTGCTTTACTCTCTCTCGCCGTTTCTTCTTCTTCTCACACTTTCTCTCGTTGTTTTGAACTGCGTGAGCATTGTCGTGTCAGCCTCCTCCCCAATTCCACCAAGCTTTTCTATCATCACGTGAGCCGATTTCAAGATTTAATTTTTTAATTGCATTTAATCTATTTCATATTTATTTTGTTGCCCTATGTATGAACGTGAACTTTTTTGTTTGTTTGTCTTTCTTCTTCTTAAGATTTGGCAGGTTCTGTTACAACTCAAGAGGGTTTTTAATTTTATTTTGATGCCATGGACTATCTTATGTTTTGAATTTCCTATTTAGCTGGACTTGATTTTTATGATATTGTGGACTGTGGTTATTATTAAGTAATCAGGATGGATTGTTCTATAGTACGAACTATGCTTTATTTATTAAGTTATTAGAATTATTGGACTGTTATTAACTTATAAGGACTGTTGGATGTTATGCTATTTAAGTATTTTTATGATCTATTGTGTTTTGTTAAGCACTTATAATATTAAATAATGTTTAAGCAAAGAACAAGGATAGCAAGAAAAGAATAAGGATACACACGTTCTCAACTTTAGTTTCTAATAAATCCAAACAGCTTAAGTTCAATGAAATGATCACATTTTTCTTTCCCAATAAAAGTAGAAAAAATGAGAAAATAGCCTAAAATTTGCTCCAACACACATCAGACACAGGCCCTACGTCTAGACCCAAACTGACCAACCCGGCCAAGTCAAGCCTACTCGAGGTAACTCAAAGGGTTAGGGGTTTGTGGGCCCAATGGGTTGTTGCGGCCTAAATTTTTCTCAACCTGCAGTTGTAGCTCGGCCTAATTTTAAGCCCAATCTAAGCCCACCCGGCTGACCTACACACCTAGTAATGAGCTCGTATTAATGTGTTTTATGAATATACTATTCATTAGAGAATCAATGGTACTCAAAGATAAAGATGTAATTGGAGAGGTTAACGGATTTTACCTAAGTATAATTATGAATTATTTATAGAGGATAGGATTGATTTATATGTAATTACTATATTGAATGGACACTTCAAGTTCTTAAAGAAAATTATGTCTATAATTTTGAGAGTGTAATTATAAGTTGTTAGTAGAGTAACTTTTAAAATTAATAGAATTAATTAATTAATTAAAGAGTTTAATTACTTATTAATTTTATTGGAGCTGAGAATTATAGGTCCATGAGCCCCCGCGTCATCCTTGTAATATTTGCAAGACAAGATGAATTATCAGGATTTAATATTACTCCAAATAAATAATGTGATTATTTAATTAAATTAATTTTAGAACGCGCTGTGGTGGGACCACAAGAGGTCACACGCCCAGGCACATGGAGGTACAAGGGGCGTGTGACACAGGTATAATCCCACAGAGATTCAATTGCTTACTCTCTAAGATATCCGGTCAACTTGTTTGACAAACTTTCCAATCAAATTCAAAAAGAAAGTGAAGTATGATTTTGTTTAGATTTGAATTTCAGCTAAAATTGGAAACTGGATAAATGACGAATTTTCTCCCTCTAACCTATTGCAAATTTGTGCCAACCATAGGGACGTCTCCCTGTGGTGTGGCCGGCCATATAGTAGAGGGAAGGGAGAGAATTTTGTATCCAAAAATTAAATGGGAAATTATATTTTAATGAGATTAAAATATAGTAGTAACCAGTTTTTCTATTGTTTTGTCCTTAAGTTAAAGCAAAGATGTTCTCCTAGTATTCTATAAATAGGAGACAATAGAAAATTGGAGAAGAGAATTTTTTTTGCTCTTAAAATTCCTAAGGCAACTGAATTTTAGAAGGAGAAAAATAGAAGGAAAGTTATTCCAATTCCCAATTTCTTTACATACATGTGTTGATGGTGAAGAGACACAAATTATGCAAAAAGATAAATTTAACATTTCAAATAGCATTATGCATTTGAGTAAAAATGAAAATAACACATCATATCATACTTTTTGATGTTAAATATACAATTGATATTAACATTTGTATTGGAGATGATCTAACAATATATAAAAGAGTCAAAACTCTTATTAGCCCCTCAACTTATCTCTCCTTTTTCTTTTCCTTTTTTTTTTTACTTTTTTACTTTAGTTTTTGTGCATTTTTTTACATTTTAATTTTTTGTGCATCATTTTACATTTTAATGTTTTGTGTGTTTTTGAAAAATATATTATTCCTCAATTTATTTTTATGAGAGTAATTTTTCACATGTATTCCTATTTATTTTTGGTTGGTTAAAATAATTTTTTTCAAATGTGTCTCTAATTATTTTTTTTCTTTTATCAATTAATATCTATATGTTTAAAAATCTTTAAATAGTTATATAAATAAATTTCTCATTATTCAAACTTTTCAAGTATCTTTAACAAAACAATATGTGCGTAATACGTTATAAAATTATTTAAAAAAACAAAGTATGAGAGAGAGATGTGTGTCGACGCGACAAGTTTTTTCCCTTTTCTACATAATTAGGAGAGAATGAGTTGGAAAGAATGGGTTTTGTCTGTGTTGTTAAAATATGTTTCGCTGCAGGCATTTTGTTATATGATTTGGTCAAGCGTTCATTTGGGTTCCATGCATTGCTGATGCAGCCTCCATTTTTTTTGTTATGGATCGGTTATTAGCTAAGGATGGATTAGTCATTTACTATTATATTATTTCTTTTCTGTTATTTTTTCCTATTCATGTAGAAGGCAGAGATCCCAATGCTTGTTATTTCTATTTACTTTCCCTAGTCCCAAGATACGGTTCTAACCGTTTTGCTAAGGCCTTCGAGTGAGGACATGCTAATTTAAGAGACTCTATACACAATGATTGAGCATCAATGAATTAACACTTTTCAGTATTACGAGTTGTATTGTTCCAATCTTGCGCCATTTTCTGCCTGTTGCCGAGGCCGAGGTTGATAACAACTTGGTATCAGAGCCAGGCATGGCAGATGATCAATGTTACCAGCGCCTTGAGCAACAGGTAGCGTCTTTGAGCGTGGGACAGGAGCGAATGTTGAAGCAGATGAATGATTTCTTCCAGATGATGCACAACCGGGACAAAGCTTCCGCGTCCAGTCGGAGAGAAGCTCGACCGAGAGCAATCGGAGACATGTCGGCGGGAACCATGTTAGCGAAGCCCATACGCTTGGACTTCCCGAGGTACGACAGCCAAGATGATCCAACCATATGGTTGTGCCGGGCAGAACAGTACTTTAAGTTTCAAGGAACAGAGGAGGCAGAGAGGGTACGTGTGGCGTCGTATCACATGGAGGGGGACGCTCAGATCAGGATCCAGAGGAAGAAGTTACTGAGGACCCAAATGGATTTAGAGGAATTCAAATCAGAGTTGATGCTGCGATTTGGTACAGCTCCTTACGAAGACGGATTTGGTGAGTTGTGCAAGCTCCAACAGCTTTCCACGGTCAGGTACTACCAAAGTCGGTTCGAACAGCTGCTGGGGAAGGCTGGGGCCCTGACAGACGAGCAGGAGACGACCTGCTTCATTAGTGGGCTGAATGAGCCACTACAGGCTGATGTGAGGGCCCAAAATCCCTCCAGCTTGTCCACCGCCATCTCGTTGGCCTGCATTTATGAGCGGAAGAATCAGGAAGAAAAAAAAGGGGACATGACACTAAGGCTGCCACGTTCTTCAGGAGGAACACCACACCTGTGGATCGAGTTCCAGCAGGTGAGGATAACGAAGGCAAACGGGCAAAGACTCCAGTGCGACGATTCACCCCGGCGGAACTGTAGAAAAGGTGAGAGCAAGGACTTTGTTACCACTGTGATGAGCGCTACTCTTTCAACCACGCGTGCAAATGGCTATTTTGGATTGAGATTAAAGGGAAAGTTGTGGAAGGACCAATTTTTTATGAGGCGCGGGACGAGGGCACAAGCAACAACCCAGAGGTCTTCCTAAATACCATGGTGGGAATGACGACTCCTCAAACCATGTAAGTCACCGCGAGAATGGGAAAGGTACCTCTCACGATTCTCATTGATACCGGTTCTACTCACAATTTTCTCCATGAACCCCTTGCCAGGATAGCCGGCCTTCAAACGGAGGCAAATTCATCCTTGTGAGTAGTGGTGGCTAACGGGAAAAGGATATGAAGCCCATGGGTGTGTAAAGAGGTAACACTCAACATTCATAATACTTAATTTCTTGTTGATTTTTACTTAATTGTACTAGAAGGGTGTGACGCTGTGTTGGGTGCACAATGGTTGCAAACTTTGGGTCCCATAGTGTGGAATTTTGCCACAATGGAAATGAGTTTTACGGTGGGGGAAAAAAGAGAGAAACTCGTGGGGGTGGGACAGCACGAGGTGAAACAGGTGGGAGCTCAAGCAGTGGACCGAGCCCTAAATAGGGGTAATGGAATCGGGCTATTACTACAGATTTAGGTGTTGGAAGAGAATAATGAGAAAGGGTCTGAAGTTGGAGAATGGGAACCTTGGGTGCAAAAATATCCCACTTTGTTTGGAAAACTTAAAGGCCTACCCCCTAAGCGGAGTCATAACCACCACATTCCCCTGTTGCCTGGAAGTGGGCCAGTGAGCTTGCAACCCTACCGATACCCCCACTACCAGAAACAAGAGATCGAAAAGATGGTCGATGACATGCTACAACAAGGAATCATACAAGTTAGTCGCAGCCCTTATTCCTCCCTAGTTTTACTCGTCAAGAAACATGACAGGACTTGGTAGTTCTGTGTAGATTACCGAGGGTTGAATAAGATGACTGTCAGGGATAGGCTCCCTATACCGGTCATTGAAGAACTGTTGGATGAATTAAAGGGAGCTCAAATTTTCACCAATCTGGACTTATGATCCGGATACCACCAAATTCGGATGGAGGAGACTAACATAGAGAAGACTGCCTTCCGTACTCATCGCGGGCATTATGAATTTTTAGTAATGCCTTTTGGGCTTACGAACGCCCCGTCTACTTTCCAAAGTCTCATGAATGAAGTGTTTGAAGAAGTATTGAGGAAATTCGTTCTAGTATTCTTTGACGATATCTTAATTTACAGTCCTAATCGGGTTTCGCACGACCACCATTTGAAGAAGGTGTTCAGGATTCTGGAAGCACACTAGCTAGTGGTCAAGAGAGAAAAGTGCTCGCTGGCCAAGGAAGAAGTCCACTATCTCGGCCATATCATTTGCATTAGGGGAGTGAAGGCCGACCTTATGAAAGTAGAAGCCATGAAGACTGGCCGCTTCCTAAGAATGTAAAAGGGCTCCACGGTTTCCTGGGGTTAGTGGGCTATTACCGCCATTTCAGAGCGGGTTATGGGCAAATAGCTAGGCCCTTGACAGAGTTGCTAAAAAAAGGGGGGTTTACTTGGAATGGAGCGGCTATTGAGGCCTTTGACAGATTGAAGCAGGCGATGACTGAGGCACCTGTATTGATCCTTCCCGATTTCACCAAAGAGTTCGTGGTGGAGTGTGATGCCTCGAAGCATGGAGTGGGGGCTGTCCTCATGCAGCATGAACGCCCCATTGCTTTCTTTAGCACCGCCCTAAAGGGAAAAATGTGTTCCTTTCCGCCTATGAAAAAGAGTTGTTAGCCCTAGCACTCGCAGTCCAACATTGGAGGCCTTATCTTCTGGGGCGGCAATTTCGAGTCCGGACTGACCACAAGAGCCTTAAATATCTATTGGAGCAGTAGATTACCACGGAGATGCAACAAAAGTGGATTATCAAATTGATGGGCTATGATTTTGTTATTGAATATAAGCAGGGGAAGTACAATCAAGTGGCGGATGGGTTGTCTAGGAGGGAAGAACCAGTGACACTATGTGCGATAACACTTCATAAACCAACATGGTGGGATTCAGTGCTGGAACTTAATGAGACTTGTGATGAGATTAATGAGTTGACAATGAAGGTGAAGAAAGGAGAATTGGGTATGCCGTGGTCAATCAAGGAAAGAGAAAAAAAAAAGGATTGAATATATGTGCCAACGGACTCAGAATTTATTCCTATTATTCTGCAACAATATCATGATTTTGGCCACGAAGGGTTCTATAAAATAATGCAGCGCATCAAGGAATGTTTTCATTGGAAAAATATGAAGGAGAGGGTCAAGGATTGGGTACAAAAGTATGACACTTGTCAGCGAAACAAACATGACCAGCAGTTACCAGGAGGACTCCTGCAGCCGCTGCCCATCCCCCACCAAATCTGGTCCGATATCTCAATGGACTTCGTGAGGGGCTTCTTAAGTCCAAAGGAAAATCCATTCTACTGGTGGTAGTGGATAGACTAAGTATGGCAACTTCCTACCTTTGGCACACCCATATACGGCCGAGACGGTGGCCCAATTATTTTTTGAGCAGATATTTCGTCTTCATGGCCTGCCACAATCGATTGTCTGCGACTGGGATCCTACTTTCACCAGCCACTTTTGGACTGAATTATTCCGCCTCTAGGGGACTAGTTTCAAATTCTCATCGGCATATCACCCTCAAACGGACAAGCAGACATGAGTTGTCAATCAAACCATTAAGATGTACCTACGATGCCTCACAAGAGCTAAACCCAAGGATTGGGTTCGGTGGGTCCCTTGGGCTGAGTATTGCTACAATACCAGCTGGCACTCTGCCACCAAGACTACCCTTTTCACGACAGTCTATGGAAGAGCTCCCCCAACCCTTCTAAGCTACGTGGCAGGGACAACTGACTTGATAGAAGTGGATGAAACCTTGCGAGCAAGGGATCAGGTGATTGAGCTCCTTAGCACTAACTTAGCTGCTGCTTAAAATCGGATGAGGTAGATATACGATAAAAAACACGTTGATCGGGAGCTGGCCATGGGCGATTGGGTCTATTTAAAATTATAGGGCTACCGCCAGCACTCAGTGGAACGTTGGCCAACCCATAAGTTGTCTCCTCGGTACTTTGGCCCCTACCGGGTACTTGAGAGAATTGGCAGTGTTGCATACCGATTGGAGTTACCTTCGGGAAGCAAAGTCCATCTTATATTCCACATCTCATTGTTCAAAAGAAAGATCGGGGACAACACAGAAGTGACTGACCAACTGCCACAATAGGAAATGCATGCAGCACAAGAACCGGCAGAGATCCTCGCAACGTGATGATTGGCTGATAAAGAGGAGTTCCTGATACATTGGAAGGGCAGTACTAAGACCGAGGCTTCCTGGGAGGACAAGGAGGCACTACTGAATCATTATCCCACTTTTCCCATTCCTTGAGGACAAGGAATGTTTCCGAGGGAGAGGCAGTGTTATGGATCGGTCATTAGCTAAGGATGGATTAGTCATTTACTATTATGTTATTTCTTTTCTGTTATTTTTTCCTATTCACGTAGAGGGCAGAGATCCCAATGCTTGTTATTTATATTTACTTTCCCTAGTCCCAAGATACGGTTATAACCGTTTTGCTGAGGCCTTCGAGTGAGGGCATGCGTACACAATGATTGAGCAACGATGAATTAACACTTTTCAGTATTACGAGTTGTATTGTTCCATTCTTGTGCCATTTTCTGCCTATCACCATAGCTAGGAATAGACGGGAGCGGGGTCGAGGGACTGCCGAAGCCGAGGATGATAACATTTTCCTCGTTTATTGTAACTCTCTTCGGTGAAGGACTGAGGCCTTGGGCTTGGGGTATGAAGTATGTTGGACCAAGGTTGCATGAATTTCATGTTTTGATGATTACAAAGACATAATTCTTTATTTACTAATTAATTTACCTATCATCATTTATAATTTGACTCAAGTGTAAGTTTGCATAAGTTTGATCAAAGTTGAAGAAAATAAGTTTCAAGGACAATCAAGTTTGATTTACTCGGTGTGAATTTTAAGATCCTAAATTTTATTCCTAGTATATTAGAAACATGATGAAATGGATAGCCCGGAATGCTAATATACGAGATGAAATTCATTCATTCTCTTTTGAAGAAGTAGATAAATAATTTCCTTGAGGGTTGATTTAGTACTTGAATAAATAACGAAGTCGGATTCTTACATGTGTTTTATGAATATACTATTAATTAGAGAATAAATGGTACTTAAAGATAAAGATGTAATTGGAGAGGTTAACGGATTTTACCTATCTCTAATTATGAATTATTTATGGTGGATATTAATCTATATGTAATGACTATATCGAATGGACACTTCAAGTTCTTAGAAGTAAATTATGTCTATAATATAGAGAGTGTAATTCTAAGTTTTTAGTGGAGTAACTTTTGAAATTAATAAAATTAATTAATTAAATAGTTTAATTAATTATTAATTTTATTATAGCTCGGAACTATAGGTCCATGAGTCACCGCATCATCCTTGTAATATTTGCAAGACAAGATGAATTATCAAGATTTAATATTACTCAAAATAAATAATGTGATTATTTAATTAAATTAATTTTAGAACACGCTGTGGTGGGACCACAAGAGGTTACATGCCAGCCCAGGCATAGGGAGGTGTAAGGGGGCATGTGACACAGGTATAATCTCACAGGGTTTCAGTTGCTTGCTCTCCAAGATATCTAGTTTACTTGTTTGACAACATTTATAATTAAATTAAAAAGGAAAGTGAAGTATGACTTTACCTAGATTTGAATTTGAGATAAATTTAGAAACTGGATAAATGACGAGTTTTGTCTCTTTCCTGTTGCAAATTTGCGCCAACCACAGGTAGGTCTCCCTGTGGTGTGGCCGGCCATATAATAGAGGGAAAGGAGACAATTTTGTTTCCAAAAATTAAATAATAAATTGTATTTTAATAAGATTAAAATATAGTAGTAACCAATTTTTCTATTGTTTTGTCTTCAAGTTAAAACAAAAGGGTTCTCCTAGAGTTCTATAAATAGGAGATAATAAAAAATTGGAAAAGAGAATTTTTTTTGGCTCTTAACATTCCTAAGGTAGCTGAATTTTAGAGGGAGAAAAAGAGAAGAAAAGTTCTATAAATTCCCAATTTGTTCACATACATGTGTTGATGGTGAAGAGACACAAATTAGCGAGTAATTTAATTCGATAGTTCTTTATTAGATCCCACACTCTCGGTCTTGCAGATTTCAAATACTAGAGGAGGAAGATTCAGATTTTCTGATAAAGCGTGGAACTTGGACTGTTCATGGGTTAGGAAGTAACTGTGCATAAGGGTACCACATGTCACCCTTCTGCAATCTAGAGCACTAAGCCCTCCAAACACGTATAATCACATGTAATCACATAGACTTAGGAACATAAGTAAATTCATAGTTCTAAGTCTAACAACACGGCCCCGGGGCAGCCCCGGTACGGCCCGGTATGGCACCGGGGCGGCCCGCGGTACG
>NW_010357693.1:125462-163051 GCF_000414095.1 Morus notabilis
CGGTACGGCCCCGGGGAGCCTCGGGGTATCCCCGGTACGGCCTGTAACACCCCTAAGTGGGGGTTACGCAGTAAGAATAAAAGGCGAGGGATAAACGAAAATAAAAATAAAATTTAACTCTTGAAATATAAACGACAAGTGCCCATGGGACTTTTAACGAAAAACTCATGATTAAAATCACAACTCGACAAAGAAAATTAAACCAAAAATCCACAGTACAATGTAGCACCAAGTAAAATACTAAAATAATACAACCATCATCAGTCACATCCATGTTGAAAACAACCCAGTCAGAATCTTACATAAAAGAAGAAGACCAAAAGAAGGGATAGGTCTCCAACTCGTGCACACTGTGAGACGTCTACTCCTCGTCTGAAAGATTACACTGCACACCACCTGGGGATGGGAAGAGGAAAAGGGGTGAGCATGAAATGCTCAATAGGAGGACTATTACTCACCTTTAGTTTTATTTTGTTTTCCAATTAAACCTGCATGGTTAGTAGTTTTTATGTTTTATGTATAATGAGTCAGACGATCAGTATCAGTGAGTAACCCAATCCGTACGCTCGTGACGAAAAACCTCCGAAGGTTGCCCGAGGTCACCCTAAAGGTTGCGGATTTGTAGACTTAAGTGAGTGTCGCGGCCTAAAATTTTTCAAACCCGCACTGGTCGGGTAGGTTTAATTTTTCGGCTCAACCCTACCCTACCCAGCCGATTTACACCACTAGATTTAGCCATAAAAATGTTTCCAAGAAACCCATTAAGAAAGGGTATTTGATTTTCCAATATCTCCGTACTTTGACCGAGCTTTTGGTTCTCTGGATGAACTTCAGACACATGATGTGCACTAGGCTGATTTGGGAAAATTACATCCAACGAGATCATTTTACAAACAGTAATTGTTGCAAAGTTCAAGATTCAAATCACGATTCAAACCTTTTTGTTACAATGATTTTAAATTTTAATTCAAATTTTTTAGTCTGAATCTGTGAGCTAAACAACACCTTAAAATCTGCATTTTGTTAAAGAAAAGAAAAAAAAAAACAGTGAAAGAGAAAAAAGGCAAAAAAGTGTTCCCTAAGTATAACATAACCTCATATTTACCAAAGCAAATACTAAAAGAACTTTCGTACGGAAGTTAGTAGCAGAAAAAAACTAGTTTAGAAAGAGAAAGTATAACCCAACTGCCTTGTTCCTTATATTTGCTATTTTTGTGTTTCATCCTTACACCTATTTGGAAGAAGAGTCGATTAAGAGGAAACGGACCCCAAATCCATCGATGCAGAATTTTGGTGTTGGTTATGTCGTTGGTTTTGTTATGTAAAGAGAATTTCTAAAACTCTCATGTTATCTTCCTCTCTTGTTTGATTTGGTTTGGATTAATTTTGTGGTTTATGAAAACATTTTATTCTCCAATTACACGCACAAGTTGAAAAAGAAAAAAAAATAACAAATTAAAAGAAAACCTTTTGTTTCACACAAAAAAAAGAACAAATAATAAAAGGAAAAAAATTGCTTAATTTCATAAAAACAGAAGATACCAAACCAAAAAGAGAAGCTTATTTATTTATTTATTACTATTTTGGTCTCTAACAATAAATTAAGGATATCTCAAAATTTTAAGAAGATAATTACGTTTTGATCACATAATGATTGAAAGTTTTACATAAAAAATTATATTAAGGTGACGAATTATTCATTGAACCTCGATGACAAGCAAACAATAGCTATATTAAGGGTTTGTTTGCAGAGTTTTCAAACTTTAGGTGGTAAATTGGGAATAACACTAAAAGAGCATCAACGAGATTAACCTAAAAAGAAATTCAAAGTCTAATTGCCATCCTCAAAAGTAGAAGATCAATCATGATAAATTAAAATTGAGATATAATCGCGTTATTATTACATTACACATTTTAAGAGTTTGTTTCTGAATAGGATGAAATTTAGTATCCTAGCGTTAGTTTTGGCTATACGTATCATATACATTAGGTTTTTTTTTTTTTTTTGCTACAGTAAAAAACAATCACATAAAGTCACATTTTAACTCAAATGAGCAAACTAAACAGGCCTAAATGAGAACTTCACGAAACATTGTATCCTACCACGATATTTCCAACTAATCTATATTTTAGATATATGTAGGTAAAAGACACTTAAATGAGAAATATAATTATACCAAGAAGTGACTAATGTTTTGTAGTATTAAGAGGAAAAGGATTCTGGTCCTGCCGGTCAAGGAAGGGGAAGTTATGGTCATTTCATTTTTAAGTTTCAAGCACAAATTATACGGTTACCCTTTAAATTATAGGCCTTATTACAAAATATTACCGAACTTTAATTTGTAATGTCCGTTCTTCTAAATTTTAGAACTGTTTCAAGTTTTCGCCGTCTGTTAAAATTTTAACAGAATTAAGGGCATTTTAGTAAAAACAACAATAAATGTATTATATATATTTTTTATTTAGGGATTTGAGCGCCCAAGTTTTTCCTTTTTTTTTTCTTTGTTAATAATAGATTTTTGTTTTCTAGTAGAAGAATCCTACCGCTAATCGATCAAACAATCAATCCACATTCAAAAATTAATATGAGAAACAAGCCCACTGCAAATCGACGCGGAGGAGGCGACGAGTCTGTGGTCGATGTGTGCTTTGCGGGGCGGCGTTCTCTCTTCCGCAGAAGGTTCTCTCTATCGCCGGTGTGATGGAGGTCGGAGCTATGCAGAGAAGAAGAGGAGGCTGGACGGGCTCGAAGTGCTTCTGTCGGTCGGATTCTTCGATCCTTTTGTATGTGTCATTAAAAATGTTGCCTTACGTATCATTTTTCAAAAATTTCTCTTCCTCGAACTTTTTGCACGTAAGGCGTTGAATGTCAATACAAATACACAATACCGATAACATTTATCAAGGGAAAGTAAAAAGGAAAAAAAAAATCTCTAAAAAATAGGGAAAATAACTAATCACATGCATATGGGCTGTGTCGATGGTAATGGTGGAAAGTCGATTTCCTGCTTCGTATTCATTTCTCTTCTCACCCATGTCAAGTAAACATAAAGAAGCACATCCATCCGCTTTTCTTAGCACTTACACGTAGAAATTTACAGAGTAAACATATCAAATATCAAATATCAAAACCCAGAAGCAAAATCTTAATCTCGCAATAAAACTATGCATTATCAGTCCCGATTAAAACTTGGAAGTAAACATACACAATGACATTTTTTTTTTCTCTTGGAGTTGTGCTTCTAACAACTAATAAGATATCAATAGATGATAATAATGAGAACAAACGAGAAAGATGATAGATATGAAAACTTAGGCCCCGTTCACTTCACCGATTCGAGTTTAGAATTTGAGTTTTGCTACAGTAAAAAGCTCTCATAAACAATCACATCTAATTTTTTTGCACAGTAAAAAGGTCTCACATAAAATCACATCTCAACTCGAATTACAAACTCGAATCAGCGAAGTGAACGGACCCTTAACTAATTTCAGGGGCAATTTCGTAATTGTCCATTGAATACACACTAAAAATACTGTTGGAACAAAAAACATGATGAACGCGTTTGGAACTCGTTTTAAAATGATTTTGTTTTTTGTTTGAAAATGAAAATGAAAACGTTTTCAATCTTAGACATAAATCATTTTTAAAAATGCGTTTGGTAGTTTTATCAAGAGATTGTTTTCAGTATAAAAACTCATTAATGTTTCTCTTTCTCTCTCTGCTCGAGAGAGAACACGAAAATAAAAAATGAAAAACGACTAAAAGTCATTTTTTATTTCTCTCTCATTTTACACTAAACTAAAAAATCGTTTTCATTTTTATTTTTTATCTTTATTGCGTCAAACGCCGTTTTAGAAATATTTTTTATTTTTTCTTTCTCAAAAAACGTAAAAAATAAAAACGGGATCAATTCTAAACATGACCGTTGATTTAAACCCTCCAACCAATTACATGCACTTAGAGTTTTAAAAGAAAAGTAAATCTAAAACTAATCATGCTTATAGATATATAGCGTGTTTGAATAAGTGGATTTTCTCACAAAAATTTAAATTTTAGTTTAAATTTTTTGGTTTGCACCTATGAGCTAAATAACACCTTAAAGTCTGCAGTTTGTTAAAGAAAAAAGGAGAAAAAAGTAGAGAGAGAAAAAAGAGGTAAAAAAGTGTTCCCAAGTAACATAACTTCATATTTGCCAAAGAAAATACTAAAAGAACTTTCCAACGCGTATGTTAGTAGCAGGGAAAAAAAAAATAGCTAGAAAGAGAGACTATAAATCAACTACCTTGTTTCTGGTCAGGAATTTTGGTGTTGGTTATGACGTTAGTTTTAACATGTAAAGCGAATTATTAAGGTCTCGTTCAGTTGCTAATTTAAATTTATAATTCGAATTTAAATGTAATTTTATGTGAAAATTTTTAATTATAAAAAAAATAAATATGATTTTTTGTGATAACTTTTAACTGTAGCAAAATTGAAATTAAAAACTCAAATCAGTAAAATAAATGAGGCTTAAAACTCCCATGTTGTTTTCATTTAATTTGGTTTGAGTTTAATTTGTAGTTTATGAAAACATTTTATTGTACAACTGTGCCTTACAAAAGAAATAACAACGTGATTACATCTCGATATTAATTTATCACAATTTACCTTCTATTTTTGAGATAACAATTTAGACCTTTAGTTTAATCTTGGGTTAATCTCTCTCGTTTGTGCCTCTGAATTTTAGTGTTGTTCACAATTTACCCCCTAAAGTTTAAAAACTTTGCGAACAAGCCCTTAATATAGCTATTTGTGTAAAAATTTCAATCATTTTGTGAAGGAAACGTAATTTTTTTCTTTTTCTTGAAGAACATTATCATGCATTTTTCATATCTTCCTTAAAAATGGAGTAAGGCAGACATAGAAAATAAAATATGGCAAAGTTGGCTCATATATTTGTTATTAGTCAAATTGGAGGTTTTTATTCCAAAGCTTTAAGAAAGGGTTCCTATTATTTTATTTGTAATACTATTGTCTCATCGTCATCATAATAGATATTGTATTTGTTGGCTGCTCAATAGGAGGAAATTGATGGACGAAGAGAAAGGAAAAAGTCCGTTATTTGGGCTACATACATCATATAATCCTAATAAACACCAATAAAATCAATTAGGATACAAAAACAATCTTAAATTAACTAAAAAAAAATCATAAATCACGCTAGTTCCTCCACTGTACAAACAAAAATAATCCTAAAAATATAGGATTGTATTAAATATACTGAAACATCCAAGAAAAACCTGTGTACTTTTTAATGGGACCCTGGGATAGTATGACTGAACAAGACGAATTTCTGTAAAATACATTATCAAAAAAAAAAAAAAAAGTTCATGTTTTTAAACCTAAAAACTAACATACTACAACAATTATTGTATAAAATTCAAAAAAAAAAAAAATACAATACGGAGTTTCTCTGATACGTCAGTCTTACTTATAGTATCAGTTTTTGTTATTAGTCAAAACCTAGAGGCTTCTTATTTCAAGTTAAGTTCATATTATTTTATTTGTATTATTGTTGTCTCGTCATCAGCATAATGGATATTATATTTGTTGTTGTGGGAAAATTGATGGACGAAGTGAAAAGGCACAAAGTCCACGCGCCGCCGCCGGAACCACACGCCACCACCTCCAATGACACTACCAACACCAATTGTATCGGAACCGGTCGATCCACAAAATCCTTAAATTAATTAGGATTAGGATTTCACTCTCTATAAAATTTAGGATTTCACCAATTTCTCCTCTTGCTCTTTCTTTTTATCGGTCTGACATCACATACATAATACTAATTATCACTAATAAAATCAATTAGAAACCATAAATCAACAATTAAAAAAATTCACAAATCATGCAAGTTCCCCACAGTAAATATAAAGAAAAAAAAAACCCTAAAAATTTAGGATTGTATTATTTATAATAAAACATCTAAGAAAAATCTATGCTCTTTTAAACGGGAAATTGTATTATTTATAATAAAAGATCTAAGAAAAATCTGTGTTCTTTTTAACGGGAACCCCGCTCGCAAGAGTTCGATGAAACAAGATAAATACTTTTTTTAAATACTTTAACCGAAAAAAAAAGGCATTACAAGGTTTTAAACCTAAAAACAAAATGACGTACTATACCAAAACAATTAACAGTATAAAATTCTAAAAAAAAAAAAAAGAAAAAAAAAGAATTGAGTCATAATACCAATAAGTCAGATTTGTTCACAAATCTTCAAAATTAATTGTTATCCACAGCTGTAAGGAGTAACAATAGCTCTTATATCCAAATGCCATTTACCTGCATCATAGCCGTTGACATCATAAAAAAGGCAACCAATCAGACGGTAAAGGGAAAGCCATACAGGGGCGACCTGAGAACACATGAAACAACCACCACATTGTGAGATAAATAAATATAAATAATTTATTCGTGTATTCTCAGGTAACCCCTGTGAGACTCCTCTACCAAAAGCTCTTTTTCAAGGCAGTTTTTGTTGAAAGACTTTGTGGAAAACCGTGGATTTCACAACTATATATATAACTATAAGTGAGAGACTATACAAGATAATTTGGTGAGTACCACTTTTCTTCTTTCTTTTGTGAATTGTACTACACAAACCAGTACGATGTTAGAAAATGGCCACAAATTGGGAGGGAGTACAACTTTGTACTTCTCATGTGTGCAAGTTTTATTTTTGTAGTGGTACTATTGTATCTCTCTTTCTCTTCGAATTGTAGGATAACAGGATTCATCACATGGCTTGGGTAACATAAAAATGGTAGTAAAAACAGGTGATAGGATAACAAGTTTTAATCATATAATTAATCTTTTTATATTTTAGCATTATTAAACATTCCGACGCGGTTGTGACCCTACAAGTGTGACTCATTTCTTATGAGCGGGAAGGTCACAGAACGGAATTAAAAATTATTTTTTATATTTTCAGTGTTAGAACTTGTTCCTTTAAAATTGTAATATTTACCTTAAATTTTATTAAGTAGGCTGTAATATCCAAACATAGCATATTAATTTTCTAGACACTTAAAATATTATCATACTTTTGCAATTTCTTTTTTTCGCATGAAAATTACATCTTGATATTTTGTGTTTTATTGAAATGACGAAATGATATTTTCGCGTTTCAATAATATCAAATAAGTACCTTGTACACTTTAAAGTGTCGTCCCTATACCACAGGTCCTAATCTAAAGGCTCGTACGTAAAACAATTTTGTAGTTAAATAAATTAGAGACGTGTCAATAGAGATGATCGCAAATTTAAATTGTCCCCACTCAAAAGAGGTGAGACCTAAGAAAGGAGTTTCTTTTCCATTTATTTTATTAACTTTTGTTTTGGGAAAATATTTACCGATATTTTCAAAAAGCTCCCTTAAGATTGAAATAAAATGAAAATGTTAACCTAACATTTTTTGGAATTACAAAAGCAACCCCTCAAATTATAAAATCTATAAAACATTAATTCGCAATGTGTGAATTAAATATATATTGATACAATCACAAATATTTAAGGTGTGTTCTTTTCACAACTCAAATTACAGGTTAAATCTTTTTATGTGAGAGAAAATATTGTAATAAAAGAACTTGAGTTTTGATTTGAGGATTGAAAAAAACAAAGCCAAATAGTTAATGTATGTATTTGTGCGTGAACAAGTTATCCAAAGGTAAACGAATTGGCATTATTCTAATTGCAAGGGCTAATTACGAATTTACGAGTTTATTTTATCTTCTCAATTTATCTTTTACTTTAGAAATTCATTTGAATTTGTAATTCACAGATAAAAACAAAAAAGGGTGGAAAGACTATAATACCCTTAAATAGTTTCTAATAATATAAACATTTAAAAACGTAAAAAACCATAAAACAAAACATAAAATTTCAAAAAAAGAAGATCTTTAATTTTATGTTTTTTAAATATTTAAAATATTTTTGTTGTTTTTGCTCAAAAAAAATTCCATAAATAAATTCAATTTAATTAAGATTTTATCTTTTATTTGGCTTTTTTTTTTTTGTTCTTTTACAAAGTGCACGAGTGATGAAGTCAGAACAAGTTTTTTAAGAAAAATGGAATTAAAGGTGACTATGGAGATATGTATAGATATATATTCATGAAGACATTTTTTTTTCTTTTGCTAAAAGCATGTGTATGGAAAAATAGCATGAGCAGTAGCCAGAAACCGTCAATCTCAAAAAATAATAATAATAATAATAATAAAAAAGAAAAAGTCTAGAACCCTAACATGAGCCTAAAGGCCAAACCCAGTTCAGTAATTGTACTAGAGATATTCAACTGAATTGATATCAAGTGGGAATTGAATTGGATGCAATCTAGAAGAGTAGACCATTATACGATAAGCTTTTTTTTTTTTTGCCTTTTCACTGAAAGGTTGTACGATAAGTTGTACTTTAACTTTTAGTGACTCTAAATTATAATTTAAAATTATTTTTATTTTATGTATATTTTTTTTAAAAAATATTATAATAAATTACGAATTATAATTTAAATTATGGTATGAATCTCCCTTTTAAACACACTAGTGTAGAAGGAACGATGATGCTTAGGCTTTAACTATCCTCCTTATTCGTGCGTGATCTAAGGAGTCAGATATCGTGTTTAGGAGGCGGAGTGTGTCATCTCAATCCCATTAAAGATTAATAAATATCAAATTAATAAAAATAATTTTTACCTAATTCACTTAAAAAGTAAAGAAGATAAGCAAAAATGGTTGTGTTATAGTTTTAGTTAAATTTTTTTGTTTAATTCATGTCCTTAAAAATTTAAGGGATTTCTAACCCCGTCATTATTCACATGGTAGCTGTGCTTTTGCTGTATAATTTGTATGAACCTAGCTCTGCTCTTTGACAATAAATTTCTTTTTGGAGTTGAAAAATGGTAATTGTTGAGAATTTTTCTGTGGTAGGAATTGTACTGCTTTCTTAATCATTAGATTAATTTCTTCATAGTGTGATTTATGAGTGTTCGTGTTAAATATTTGTATTGCGCTAAAGAAAATTGCTCCTATTCTTATATCAAATAATTAAAAAATTAATCTAATAATTAAAATAGTAGTTTCTAAATATTGTACTTTTCACTATTAGTAAGTAATTTTTTTAATCGTTAAATTAATTTTTTAACGTTCTGATCTAAGAGTGATCATATTAAAAAGTTACAATGCGATTCTCTGCTCCTATTTATATATCAAACCATTGAAAAATTAATTTTATAATTAAATCTGCAATACCTACTATATGAAAATGAACAAGAGAAAATTGTTAGACTAATCCTTAGAAAATTGAAAATAAATAAGAGTACATGAGATTAGATTTTAATCTCTTACTCTTAATTAACACCCTTTAATTAATATAATTATTTGACTAAAAAGCATATTAATCAATAATAATGAGTAAAATTTCAACTTATGCCCTCTGACTCTAAAAGTCTGTTTAGTTCACTGATTCGAGTTTTTAATTTGAACTAAAATGTGATTTTATGTGAAAATTTTTTATTGTAATAAAAAAAATTAAATGTGACTGTTTTTTAAAATTTTTTACATTAATAAAATGTAAATTTTAAATCCAAATCGATGAAATGAGAATAAATGGGTCGTAAGGGTATTTGTCACTTTTTACGGATGGACAAACAGCTCTCCTTGACGTAGAGCCATTTATTTTTTGCTCAAGCTTATGTAGAGCCATTATTTAAGCATCTGAAAGTTCATCCAGCAGTAATCATAAACGTAAGATAACAGCTATATAAGATTGTGGTAACTGGTAGGAGATTAAGCAATTTAAATAAATCAAATTTCTCTTTATAACTCTACGATGAATTTCCGGTTCTAATAATCTTTTATGGCTACTTCCATAACCCCATTTGCTCACAACTCAGCTCTTTCATTTCAACAAAGCAGAGCCACCCAAACTAATCCCAAAACCTTTCATTTTCATACCGGAAAATGGCGCCAAATGACTCCAACGGCCACAGAATCCAAAAGTTTCTCAAAAAATACAGAGGCCCATATAAACAATTTTGGTTCTTTTACTGGTACTTCAGATCCTGAAAAGTGGATTTTGAAAAATGTTGCACAGTTTCTACACTCCATGGATTTTACCAACCCAGATGAGTGTTGTGAAACCTATGCTGAAATTCTTCGGAAATGTCGAAAACTCGGAAATTTGGAGTTGGGTTTTCAAGTTCATGCTCATTTGATTGTTAATGGCGTTGAATTGTGTGAATTTCTTGGTGGTCAGTTGCTGGAGACGTATTGTAAGCTTGGCTGTGTTGAAGATGCACGCAAGCTGTTTGCGAAAATGCCTGAAAGAAATGTTTTTAGCTGGACGTCCATGATGGAGATGTACTATAGACTGGGCGATTATACAGAGGTGATGACACTGTATTATGGGATGATTGGTGAAGGAATACGACCCGATCATTTTGTTTTCCCGAAGGTTTTCAAAGCCTGTTCGGAGTTGAGGGATTACAAAGTAGGAAAACATGTTTATGATTACATGTTGAGCATTGGGTTTGAGGGGAATGCTTGGGTTAAAAGGTCTTTCCTTGAAATGTTTGTTAAGTGCGGAAGGATTGATATTGCCAGACGGTTGTTTGAAGAGATGAAATTTAAGGACGTTTTCATGTGGAACATAATGGTTTCGGGTTATGCAATAAAGGGTGAATTCAGAAAAGCTTTGAGGTATATTAATGCCATGAAGCTTTCTGGGGTAATGCCTGACCGAGTAACTTGGAATTCGCTTATTGCAGGTTTTATTCAGAACAGGCGGCTAAATGTGGCTTTCAAATATCTTTCCGAGTTGAGTGATTCGGAAGATTACAGTCCGGATGTTGTATCTTGGACTGCAGTGATATCAGGATATGAAAAGAATGGTTATTCCTCTCAAGCATTGAGCTTGTTTAGGAAAATGCTGAGGAAAGGAGTGAGACCGAATTCTGTTACCATTGCAAGTGTGGTTTCATGTTGTACCAACTTGTCATTGTCTCAACACGGCAAGGAGATCCATGGCTATTGTATAAAGAGAAGTGAATTGGACTCAGATTTGCTCGTGAGTAACGCATTGGTCGACTTCTATGCTAAATGCTCTTCCTTGCAATTTGCACGTCAAAAATTCGATAATATCATACAAAAGGATTTAATATCTTGGAATTCAATGCTGTCTGGTTATGCTCTTGGGGGTTGTTATGAGGAAGTTGTTAGGATTCTTAGCGAAATGAAAGCACGAGGCGTGAAATCCGACATTGTTACATGGAACGGATTGATAACGGGCTTTACTCAAACAGGAGATGGAAAATCTGCGCTGGAATTTTTATATAGGATGTGCAGGACAAGTATAAAGCCCAACTCAACTACTTTATCAGGGGCTCTCACTGCTTGCGCCCAAATGAGAGATTTGAGATTAGGAAAGGAGATTCATGGATACTTATTTAGGCATCAAATTGAACTGTCAACAGGTATTGGGAGTGCTCTCATTTCGATGTACGCGAGATGTGAATCTCTGGAACTAGCATACTCTGTGTTTGGTGAACTTTCTACCAAAGATGTTGTTGTGTGGAATTCGATTATCGCTGCTTGTGCACAAAGCAGACAAGGGGTTAGTGCCTTAAATTTGTTACGAGATATGAATCTGGTCGATGTAAGACCAGACACTGTGACGATGATTTCTGTACTTAAAGCTTGTTCAAGATTAGCAGCTTTGCGCCAAGGTAAAGAGATTCACCAATACATAACCAGACATGGGTTAGATACTGGTAGCTTTGTATGGAATGCCCTTATTGACATGTATGGTCGAAGTGGGTCGATCCAAAATAGTCGAAGAGTTTTTGATGCAATGCCCCATAAGTCAGACATGGGTTAGATACTGGTAGCTTTGTATGGAATGCCCTTATTGACATGTATGGTCGATGTGGGTCGATCCAAAATAGTCGAAGAGTTTTTGATGCAATGCCCCATAAGGATCTTGTCTCCTGGAACGTGATGATATCAATGTATGGGATGCACGGCTTTGGAATGGATGCTGTGAACCTTTTTCAACAAATGAGAACAGTGGGACTAAAACCAAACTATGTCACATTCACAAATCTATTATCGGCTTGTACTCACTCGGGACTAGTAAACGAAGGATGGGAATATTTCAAATTGATGAAGGAGGAATATGCCATGGAACCGGCTATGGAGCAATATGCTTGTATTGTCGATCTTAGGGCCCGAGCAGGACAATTTGATGAATCCATGGAGTTTATAAGAGAGATGCCATTTGAGCCAAATGCAGCAGTTTGGGGTTCACTTCTAGGTGCTTGTAGGATTCACTCCAACCCCAACCTTGCGGAATATGCTGCCAAGCATCTTTTCGAGCTCGAGCCACAAAGTTCCGGGAACTATATCCTTCTAGCCAACATTTACTCTGCAGCAGGAAGGTGGGAGGATGCAGCCAAGATTCGTGGTTTGATGAAGGAACGGGGAGTGACGAAATCTCCGGGATGCAGTTGGATTGAGGTCAAAAGAAAGGTCCACAGCTTCATTGCTGGGGACGCTTCACATCCGTCGATGGAGGCCATATCAGAAAAGATGGAGAGCTTGTATGTGCAGATAAAGAAGTTGGGGTATGTCCCCGAAACAGGTTTTGTGTTGCGGAAAGTTGAAGAAGGTGAGAAGGAGTTCAACCTTTGTGGCCACAGTGAAAAGCTCGCTTTAGCTTTCGGCTTGATTAGTACACCGGCTCGAACCCCTTTAAGAATAATCAAGAACTTGAGGATTTGTGGAGACTGTCATACTGCAGCAAAATATATATCCAAGGTTGAAGAAAGGGAGATCATAATGAGGGATAACTACAGATTTCACCACTTCTATCAAGGTGTTTGCTCTTGTGGGGATTACTGGTGAATTGGACTAAGAATCACAACACCAATAACCAAAACTTGAGTCAAGTGAATTTCTATTTTGATTTAAATTGTAATCCAAAAGACGCATGGAGTGGTCAGAAGATCAAAATGCTTAAAAGGCCTCAGAAAAATGTGGCCAGAGTTACTGTCTTTTGTGTAAATACTACTAAGTCCACATACATTTTTCATTCAGAAATTTTGTATCTTATTCTTTTTGGTAAGTAAAGGTGCAATGTAAATGATTTAGTTTTGCCTCCTGTATCATTTTAATAATCCTGTTGAGTGTTGACATGATTAAACTTGCTTGGAATATAACCCTCCAACAAATACGTTTGGCTTGTGGATGCTATAAAGCACTTCTAAAACATTATTATGATGCTATAGAATTACCTGGTCACTAGATTAAATATATTTCAAGGTCGCTTTTTATACGTTGCATACTGAAATTATTCTACCTGATCCAAAGACTAGCTTTTTAAGGGATATGAGGCTTAACTATTGAAATTAGGTTTGTCATATTAATTTATTATATCCTTCCAAACTGATGTCTACGAGAGTAAACAAAGTGCTACAGAGGGGTTTGTACTAGTCGGGCCATCTCTTTTTAGTGGTCTCAGTGCTACGAGTAAGAGTTTGTTTGGTAGGAGAGAAAAGTAGAGAGAGTGCGTGGTGCCGATTAATGAAAAAAAATTTAAATTTATTGTTGTTTAGTAAGAGAGAAAAAAAAAAAGAAATGGATTGGACGAGGAATTTTACTCTTCCGAAGATGAGGGTTGGAGAATCCATATCAATTACAATAAGATAAGGGTGATTTCTTTCCTTCCTATTTTCAATTGTTACTTAAAAGACTAGTTTGTTAAGGGGAAGATAAATAAGGCGGGCCAGTACTGTGATCATGATATATACATCAATTGTTTCTTTGTTAAAAAATTATTATTTAAAGGAAGCCGCTTTTTAATAAAGTCATTGTTTTTAAAGGCACTATGAAATTCTCACTAAGCAGTGTGCACATTGCAACTTTTTACTGTTGCTTAACGAACTTGATTGAAAATATAATTGTTTTAATAAAAAGCAAACATGCATTAATTCCTTTACGCCTAAGTAAAGCTCCAATTGCTGAATAAAAAATGAAAAAGAACTCTGATTTCTTATAAAAGCTTATTATTATTATTAACCATAAATAGAGAGCAGGACTATTAAAATGATCCATGGAAATCTTCTAGAGTGTTTTTGTTTTTGTTTTCACATAGACGACATTAGAACTGTGAATGGCGAATGAACATAAAGATGAAATTGACTTCAACGTTTTAGGTTCCTTGCTTATCACGGGTCTATTTCTATAAGTTTATGGTTCTGTGACTATTATGGAGTTAAGAAACAGATTTTATTAATTTCTTCATCTAATTATTATTCTATTCAAAGATTTATAAATTCACTAAAATATTATTTGACCTAATAATTGGCTCCGTGACTCCAACTAGTTTGTTCATTTGGAAATAGTTTTGCACATGATCAAGGTTTGGGTGTTTGATTCTCTTCTCCATCATCTTGGAAAAGAGGAAGGAAAAAAAAAAAAAAACACACACATTATACATACATATGTACACGAGTGTGGTTTTAATAGTTACTCTAATATTATATTGATACTATAGTTGTAATAAATTAATTAGTTGACTAAAAAAATTTATTACAATTAATAAAATTAAATTTTTATTAAACCACGTCATTAAATATTTAAGGGGTAATATACATGTACATATATAAAAAATATATACGTATTTATATTTCTGAAAACAAGAAACTAAAAAAGTGGGCAAACATCTTGCTTCACTCCTACGTGACTTTGAATTCCTGTGATCATATATGGCTTAAATTTATTTATCATATACACAAAAAGACAAACATTTGGTCATTAGATTACCGACAAGACAACAAAAAGATGCACACATTACTCCCAAACATGAGATTCCCATACAAAATTATTTGATCGCAACAAAATAAAGATAAATTAACAAATCACGTCCTCTTATTCCACAAATCCAACTTTTTGACCTGATCGTGATTGGGCTGCTGATTTGGCCAGCACTGAAAATTCCGATAAGAACGTGACAAGAACCAATAACTAATTTCTCTTATTCGCGTGTAAATGTTGTTTGGCCACTTTTCATATATTAAAAACAATGTTGTTGAAAGACATTTGAAGATAGTTTTGGAAGAAGATCAAAACACAGCTCTACATATATACAATAATCACCAAAACAATATGGAAACCCCATTAGTCCTCTATTTGCAAAACAATATGGAAACCCCAAATGAATTCTATTGCTATCTAAGCGCAGCCACAAGTCCAGTTAGTGTAAGCAGCCTAGAAGACAGCATGAACTTCTATAGTGCACCAACTAGTCCCACATCGGAAGTGTCAGACGCCATGTTTGGAAGCCAAACAGAGCCAACGACTCCAACAAGATCATATGATCATGACCACACCAACTACTCCAATCTTGATGATCATCATCTTGACTTTGAGTTCGAGACAAGCCGCCGTTTCAATCATTCCACCGACGTGCGAGAGTTGGAAAACACGAAGGGTAAAGAGAAACCGCGGAATAACCGAGACAGTGGCGGTTTTCTTCCACCCATGGCCTTTGCCGATGAGCTGTTTTGTGATGGCAAAGTGGTGCCTCTGGCTGCTCCTCAGCTTAAACTTCCCCCGGGTTTTTACGGCGGAAACGACAAGTTTCGAGGTCGAAGCAGTGTCGGGGAAGAACCGAGGTCTCCTCGATCGGTTGTCAGGCTGCCGTTTTCGCGTCAATGCTTGTGGAATGATGATTTTGATCCCTTCATGGTGGCTCTAGAGAACGTTAAGGAGGGGAAGAAAATGGAGGGAAAGAATGGTAGACGTGCTCGGTCGCTTTCTCCGATAAGGTCCAGGCCCGATGAATACTCAATGGGCTCGCTTAAGGCCCAGAGGGAGATGGGAGATAACTCAGAGAAGCAATTGGGCTCAAATGGGCTGAGAAAGCACAATTCAACGGCTTCAGCAACATGGGCAGTACAAAGCCCAATAGTAGATATTGGGTTCGAGTCGAATGGGCTAAGGTGGCAGCCTAATGGGTTGCCTGTGATGAAACAAGAGGGAAAATGCACAAAAGGGCTGGTGGAGCCCAAAGGAGTCGTGTTTGCGAGGCGAGTGAGGCGGGTTAAAATGGATCAGGAGAAGCCCACTGGGCCTAGCACGACATCAGTCCAACGGTCCACATCGGAGACGAGTAAGTTGTCTACAGGAAGTGGAGGGTCCACTGCGAGGCAGAAAATTATGAGGCTTCTGTTTAGGGTTGGATCTAGTAAAGAAAGTGATGAAAAAAAGCTAAAAGAAGGTAATTCAGGCTTGTGGAACTGGAAACCAACTTTTCTGAGGAGATTGAGCATTAGGTCCATGGGACAAGCCCAATATAATAGGGATGAAAGGCTAGTGTCCGAAGTAGCCCAAATGACAATTGTACAATACAGACCTAGGTTGTCCCTTTGCATGGGCTATGGGCCGAAGTATGCACAATGATGGCCCAATTTCATGGGTCTTTCCTCTTGGAAAAGTTTCCTTACATTTTAAAAGTGATTTATCAATATATGAATCCAAAATGAAAAAATGGCTTGTAAGTGGTAGAATGTAATGCTGTTGTAGTGCTTGAAATAGTTTGTAAACGATTAAAAAAAAAAAAATCAGCATTTCTATGTATAGGGGCAATCTTGGAATTCTAGGGGAAAAATTGTGGGAGAATTGTGCTATCTTGAAAGATTCATAATTATGAGGTGATGTTTTGCTGTATGTGAAAATGGATGGCATAACATTGTAGGAGAAAAAATGTAGATTGAAGTGAAGGTTGTAATTACTTGGTCAGGTTAATTGTATAGTCAATTATGAATGCATAAATTGTTAGAGCAATAAACCAGATGTATGATAATGATAAGGAAGAAACGGATCAGAGAAAAGACAAAAATGTTTAAGGCCCTAGTGCGTAGAGAGCGACCAAATTGAAAAAATAAATAAATAATAATAATAATAATTGTTAGACTTATATTTTTAGAGTGTATGAGTTTAGAGTTTAGAATTTACTTTGTTGTAAATTTCTCATCAAATATAACATATGAGAAATTTACATTTAATTATTATTAGTTGAAATATTTACTTTTCATGTAATCGTTGTAACTTTTAGATTTTCTAATTATTTTAAAAATAAAAATTTATTTTTACAACTTTTAAAGTTCAATAATTATGAGAAAAAATAGATTTAACATTTTAATGACATTATACATTAGAATAAAGATGAAATAACATATATCATATCACACTTTTTAATACTAAATATACAATTAACATTAACATTTACATTAAAAATAGTCTTAATATACAAATCTCTTAAAATATCTCCCGTAAATGTTGTAATAGAAAATCATTCCTTGTATTATTTAGGAGTAATTTCGGCATTTTCTCACTTTTGAAATCCTGAATTGTGAAAAACACAAATTCTCATTGGATCATATTTGATCTTTTTAAACAATATAACTATATATACAAATATATATATATATACACACACACACCACATTTAAGAATCTATGGGTCCGTTTAATTCGTTGATTCAAGTTTTTAATTCGAGTTGAAATGTGATTTTATGTGAGAGTTTTTTATTGTAGTAAAAAAGTTAGATGTAAGTGTTTATAAGAGTTTTTTACTGTAATAAAACTTAAATTCTAAATTTGAATCAGTGAAATGAATTGGGCCTATATGTGTATTGCTTCTAATAGCTTTTGCTTTACGCACCCTTGACTTGAAACTTGGTGCTTACAATTCGTCAGCGTGCGCGGCACCACCTTTAATACTAGTCATACAATTCTTAATAATATTATCTTTCCTAAAGAACATCAGGCTTAATTTATTTTCCATTAGCGACATGACATAATTAGCATGTGTTAGTTTCTTTCAAAAGAAAAAAATGGAATCATTCATATTCTGTAAAGCACATTTTTTTTATTATATATTCTACAACAGAGTTTTTGATTGCTAAATTCATGTCATGATTCGAATCATAGTTCATGATTCGCTATAGTATTTTTTTTCACAAAAAACACATGTAAACCGATAATAATTCTGAATTTATGAACCAAACGTCAATTTTATTTGCAAATGTTTTAAGCCAAAAATTCTTAGACTGCATATGGAAAATGTTTTCCAAACACTGATTGGTAGAGGCCCAAATTGAATAGTTACAACATTATTTAAGTACAATGTTGATTAATTTTTGGTGTAGAAAATTCAGATAACTGTTAAGCTTTATAAAAATATTTGACAATTAAACATCAATACTATTGACACTATATTTCATGCCAAAAAAAAAAAAAAAGTTTTTTTTTCTCTTACAATACTGATTTTGTTTATAGGACATTTATTTGCAGATTTTTTTACCCCAGCAATTCTTAGGCTGCGTATGGAAAACATTTTACAAAGACTTATTGGCAGAGACCCACATTGAATAGTTATAGCATCTCCTTCACTGAATGCAGCCTTTGCACTATTTTAAGTACAGTTTTGATAACTTTTTGAGTTGAAAATTCAAATAACTATTAAAATCATCAATACTATTGACACTATATTTCATGCAAAAAATGTGGTCAAAGAAGTAGTGGAATTCCTAAAATAATCCAAGTCAAGTTGATCAAGTGAACGTCTGCTTGATCATATTGTTTTTTTCTGTTTTTTTTTAATACTTCTTTTTGACGGAGGTTTACTGTTTTTGTTTTCTTTGCTTTTAACTAGGCATGTAACATTTGTTTTACATTTTCATTTTTTTTAAGAAGAATTCAGCTCGAAAGATTCAGTTTCTAAGTGCAAAAATCACAACAGAATTATGTTAGATTAAGAAAAATATATGATAATTAAACGGAACTTGATCAAAATCTGACAGTTAAAAATTGGGTAGAGTATTTTTCATCAGCTCTTTAATGCTTGCTCAATATTTTCATTAGAAAAGGAAAAAAAGAAGTGCAGATTGTCATTTGGTCAATTTTATTTGTGTAACTTTAACGTATAGTTGTCACAAATTTATGTTGAAATGTAAAATTGGAATCTTCTCTCTTTTCCTTCTTTTTCTTCTTTTCCTTCTTCTATGGACTCTTCTTCATTCCCTTTGTATTGAAAGTAGATGTTGGAAATGACAATTGACAAACACAGGTCCAAACAAACTTACAAACACTTTCTCAACTGGTGCTCCCTAATTGATCCTACGTTACTACATAAGAGGATTGATAGTTCCTCAATGGCAACTTCTTCCTCCATGTAATTTTCAGTAGAGAAAAAAAATACTTGTTTGTCAATGTCAAGACATTAATTAACAGTAAACATTAAGACATGTCTGAATTTTATAACTGAAATTGGTCACTTTTGCACTGCTTTATAGTATATATTCTCATACAGTTTCTATAAAATACAGCATAGAAATTTTATCTTACAGGCCATACGGTAGAAATGGCTGCTAGTGTTCCATGTAATATTCTGAATATGAACTACAACTTCATATTTATAGTCGGGTGTAAAATATGATACATCAAATCATCAATTTTGCACCAATATGGGGCAATTTACATGGATCTGAATTGCATGAAATAGCCGAGAAATCTCCCATGAAAAACGAAGAAAGAGAAGAAAAAGTGAGGCCTCTGCATTCGTGCGATTGGGGGTCAGAAGTCTGTGTTTAAACTTCTGAATTCTTCTGACTTGCATCAAGCAGGACTAGAAGAACTTGCTTTCATCAGAAGAAACATCAGGCTCGCGTATGCTCGGGGCGTGGGAAGCATAGTAATTCTCTTCTTCTCCCAACTCCTAATGCCAAATCCTACTCCAAGGTTTCGGTTGGCCAAAGCTGCCTCCATGTCAAAATCTCTTCCTCCGTGTTCAGCTTCCTGATTCCTCCATAAAACCCGTCCACTTCGTTTCCTTCCTCTCTATGGTCTTTCCTATTGACTGTTGTGTGTCTCCACCGTGAACCAGGCGTGTACTGATTGAATTCCAGCACCAAAGTGTCTGCAACAAGTTGTTCGACATGAGAAACTTTTATATGCATTGAAAATTTGACAACTAAATAGGATGACAGAAAATATATAAATGTGAGCCATCAAAGTCGTTAATAATAATTATGATAAACAGAACTTCCCATTCAAGTTTTAGCAGTATTTTCCGTTTGCTCTTTGAAGTTTAACTTGCCTAATTTTGCTTCTTTTCTTTTAGGGGACAAAACCTAATAATTATCTTTTAGAATGCAATCATTAAGAAATTGATTTATGTATCACCACAAATCACTAAAAAAGAGGTAAATAGGGGGGGGGAAGTGGAAAAGAGATGAGATATTATGACCACTAAAAATGGATCCATAGATAGTGTTTTCCATGTAGCCAGGTTTAGCACAACCAAACCAACATTTCCATTCCCATCCAGACACGTTGACAAAAATGGCAAAAATTGGTTGCCATGAAAAGGAAGATGAAAAAGGAACTGGTGGAAATCCACCATATTTAAACAAAATCTTTTTGGATAGAAACAAAGTAGTATATGTAACTACTGTCAATTTTGTCTATCCACAAACGCATAAAAGGTTTACGTGAATTTGAGAAAATTTGCATGTAATTCAAGCCATTAAAGTCTTTTTTTTTTCTTTTTCAGAAAAAATATATTGTTCATCCACTGAATACCAAAAAAAGTTGGCAAATTATCAAGGGAAATGAAATTTTTCCAGCAAGATAGCTTTTTAGGTGTTGCTTGTTCAACTTCAACCTCTGTTGCTTCTTTTGGCAAACCAATTAGTCAGAAACACCTAAGCTGTACTTGGTTTGCTAAGAAGATAGAAATATGATGAAACATCAGCTATTTAGAAGCTTATGACGAAAACCACTTCAGCCCCACATAGCATGAAGATTCCATTTTCTCAAAAAGAAAAAAAAAAAAAAAAAAAAGGAAACACCAAGTTCTTTCAGTGTGGTTGGCCATAAATATTCTGCTGAGACCGAACTTATCACAATGTTGGTTGAAAATGCGACATACTGACAATGATATGTCTAGGGGTCCAATGAAATGGCACAAAAAAGTGGTCCCCCAATTGAAAAATGGGGTGTCAAGAAAGGAACCAGGCCAAAAAATTGAGTCTGCTATAAAACTTTACATTCACGTCATCCACATTTTGAGAGGCCCTCATGGCGTCTTTCAATAAACATGAAATTTTTCTTAAAAAGAAAACAGAAAAAAAAAAAGAAAAAAGAAAAAAAAAGAGCTAAATATCACAATGCTAATGATCATTACAGGTTTCCAACTATGTTGTGTTAAAACTATGAATATGTAGACTCTAGAATTGACGTGACTCTGATCATTTAAAAACACTCAATTAAAAAATCTGGAACAGTACAGATTTGGGCCGCCTCCCTGTCTTCACATTGTAAGTGGGTGATGGAACAAATACACAGAAGAGAAACAGAAATTGCCATCTTAAAAACACCTGTCTAATGGTGGAGAATAAGGAAGGAAATTAAAAAGGCTATGGAATCTCACAATTTTTTTTTCATCTATATTACGCCGTTAGATTCCCAAATATTTATTATTATTATTATTATTATTATTATTATTATTGCCAAAACTTCATTAGTAGTGAATCATTCAAATCTCGACGCTAAAAGAAAATAAAAAGAAAAAAAGAACAGAAAAAGAGAGAAAATAAACTCACCACTATCATGACAACGGCAGTAATTTTCATTCCTATCACATGATTCCAAGTGACCAACAACTCCATACCACCAACCTGCAACATGTGTAGCACATCATGTTATTAAATCAACCACTGTAATTTGATTTATTGAAACATATATATTCTTAGGTACATTAACATAGTCAAGATGTGTCAGTTGATCAAGTTTAATCAACTCTAAATCAACAATCACTCGTACATAATTTAGATGTCAAATATTTTACACTCATACTGACGAATATTTTGATGCATGATTTTCTCTTGACAATGATTATTGGGTATCGCCACCATATCTTTAAAAGTCAATAATGCAATAACCAAATCTGCACAGGAGTCTTTTAATAGAAATTAGGTTGAACTATTCTTTCTTTCCAAGAACCATACATGTGACGTGTAGAATCATCTTTCTTGACACTCTATCCAATCGTTTTCTTTTATCTTGTTTTGTTTTGCTTTTACCACCCAACAAAGCCAAATCATGAAAGAAAGAGAATAAGAAATGGTACTAATCTAGATAAGTTTTGAAATACCGAATCTTTTACAAACTTAAAGAGCTAAAGAAAAAAAGAAGTTCTGCTACGAAACACCAACCGTAAGGGAACTCTTTGTTCCTTCTCCATTGAATCTCGATGTGATCTCCGGGGCGTAATTCATGCAAGCAATCGGAGATATGAAGATCATGAGGAGGAGTATCAACAGGTGGTGCTCTGAGCCTTTCCCATGGCACTCCACTCTCTATAGCAACTGCCCTTCTTCCATGTGGTGGATATCTGCAATGAACAAAAGAACCTAAAAGTTAAGCAAAACACCCAAGATGTATTTAAAACACACTAATCATGAAAAGCAAAGAAATAAAGAAACCACCAAAAGTAATATTTAGAAAATTTTACTATCCCCTCAAACCCAGGACTCAATATAGTGAAAGCAACTCACACACCCATTAAACACTAATTGAGCAAGCCTCAATTGGCAACCAAAAGTAATCTTAATGACATTTTAAGAATAAAAAATCATCTGAAAAAAGTTTATCCAAAGAATTAGGAAAAAACAGGCTTGCAAATTACCTGGCTTGGAAGGTGTCAGTTCTAGGATCGTAGCTAATCTGTGCATCATAGCATGACAACATAAAACCAACATGCCCATTCTGCAAAAGATGTAAAAACAAGATCAAAACCAACTTAAAAGGAAGAAAAAAAAAAAGCACTGAAAAAATCCTGACTGAATACAAAACCGAAAGAAACTAGCCTATAACTAGAGAACTTAACATGAACAATAAATGATTTAACAGTTAATATATAATATACCTCTCGGTTATAGACCTGAGCTGGGAAACAGAACTTGCCAGTTTCAAGAGCAAGGTACCAAGCCATGATTGAATCAACAGGCAAAGGACTCCTCGGCTTAGTACTACTACTATTGTTGTAATCATCAACCTTTGATCTAATCCAAGAAAAAGGCCAATTAAGAGAGAGAATTCTCATCAACCCCTTTTGCTTTCCTTGTTTGAGATTGCCCAAATCAGCTTTGGAAGCAATCTGCCATTGCCACTCTCTGTAAGCAGCTTGGCCAATGATGTTACCCCATTTTTGGTTCATGTGCTTTTCCCAAAGCCGGTCACTCATACACCTCTCCCTCAGAGAAGTGCAAACACCAGCCATGCTGCACAAAGCATCCGGTGGGAGCCTCTCAAGAATGCAGTCCAAGGCCAATTCAGGCAAGTCCAAAACCGAGGTCTTCTCTTCCGTATTATCTTCCACATTCTCAACCTTGGAAGTTAGAGCTTTTCGTTTGAGAGACATCCTTGAGGGGATTGGAGAAAAAGGAAGAGTTGATGATGAACAAATGTTATTGTTGTTGTTATTGTTTGGTCTTTTTGTGAGGTGGGATTTGGCTAAAAAGGAGAGACCTTTGAAGAACAACCAGGGAGATGACAACAATCTCATATCAGTTGCCCATGGTGGGAGTGGTTTGTTGAGAGAGATGAGGGACTTTAAAAAGAGGAAGAAGGGGACACAAGTTATAAACAAGTAGAGTAGCATGAGAGAAGGAAGGGAAAGAGGGGGAAACCAAAAAAAATTTTTTTACTCTCCTGAGGTTGGTCAAATTCAACAAGTTTGGCATAAATGATCAAAATCCAGTTGTTGGAAAAGCAATGGTAAAACAAAAGAGGGAAAGCTTGAAGTTGAATTTTCTTTCCTTCTTTCTTTCTTTTTCTCACATCACAAGTCACCCCACCCCACCTCTTTAAATATAAAATGAGAAAAGATGAAAGGCAAAATGTGGGATCTTGAACAAAACACAACTCCACTTTGAATTTCAATTGGTTCTTTTAAATTTTTATTTTTTATTTTTCTTAAAGGAAGCCCACAAAACCCAAAGGTGGACCGATCTCTTTTTTTTTTTTTTACCAACTCTAAAATTCAGAAAAGAAGGAAACGGTAAATTTGTAGACAATTTTGGTGGGCAGCCACCTTAGCCAATCTAGAACTTGAAGGAACTTAAACACCTTTTTTTCTCCTCTTTACGGTATGCCTTCCTTTAAGAAGGAACCCAATCGTACAGACACCTTAAACAGCTGTCATTCAATGAGAGGATGATCAGAGAAGGAAAAAAACTTTAAAAAGAAAGAGAAAAAGAAAAAGAAAAGAACAATAGTAAATGGGTCTCAATTGGATGAATGAATGAATGAACAAGGAAGCTAATGGAGGGATGTGGGGCACTTAGATCTGATATGGGTCTCTGACACGGTGAGTTCCCAATAAAAAACGAGATTTTGAAGATAAGTCTAGATACAAAGACCCATATCTTCTTCAAAATCTCTTTTGAGTTTGTTTTGAAACAAAACTTTTTTTTTTTTTTTTTGGAAATAATAAGGTGGGCAAAACAGATCCGTACAGTTTGGATTCAAGCAAAAGTTAGGTGAACCCAGATGTGTATATATAAAACCAAGGGAATGAATGACCTGAAAAGACAAGACAAAATGAGGATGAGGATTTTAAGGTATTGGGATGGTGATTTTTTTTTTTTCACAGAAGATGGAAAAAAAAATAAAAAGGAGAGATTGATGAATTATGATGAAGAAGATGATGAACGTGAAGTGTGGGTCCCTCCTTCACCTCAAGTCCAACACATTCTTCATCACAAAACCGGACAAATCCTCCTCCTCCACCCACAGACCTCTCAATCCTTCTCTATCCTTTCTCTGTCTTTCTACCAGGCAAATTCACAAACAGTTGGTGGCCAAATGAGAGAAAAAGTTGAGTTTTTTATATGCGACTTTAACGAGAGGCCACGATTGAAATGGGATTTTTGTGGAGGGTATTACTATTTATTGTTTTTCATTTTTGAAACCCAAATAAATAGATAAATTTGTCTCAACTCAAACGACAAATTAGACCAATCCAAAACTCCAAATTTTATCGAGAAACGACCCCCTTATTTCTTCTTTCTTTCTATTTTCCTACCTGACGAGTTTGGAGGAAAATCCGTCCAACCAGAAAGGGTAAAAATGACGTACAAAGGATTTATGGAGATAATAACGTTAATACATTATTATTGAGTGGCTAATAAGAGGTTCTGGGTATTTTGTCTGTTTCGACCATGCTATCCATGGCTTTCTCACCAATGGTTCATCAACACGAGGCCTTCAAATTTCAATAGCATTCAGGATAACATTTTTAACCACGGTACGCTTATCAGTCTAACATAGGGCGCGCAACGGGATATTATGGTTTAGTTTGATACTACTGTAAATTAAAACAAAAATTATTTTTAATTGTATTAAAAGAAGAAATAGTTATTATAAAAAGTAATTAAGTGTTTAATAAATTATAATTACAGTAATTATGTTAATTTTAAAATTAGTATAATAGTATTTGATAAATTATAAAGTTAAATTACTGTAAATAGTTAAAAATTACGACTCTATTATATTATTCTATAATATAATATATATAATTATAATATAATATATATCTATTATTATATTTAATATAATAAAAAAATTATTATTATATTATATTATACTGTAATATAATATATATAATTACAATATAATGTATATTTATTATTATATTTAATATAATACAATAAACTTATTATTAAATAACATATTATATAACTATGGTATATAATATAATAATATTATTAAAATAGTTAATATAATTATAATATTATAAAACATATTATAATATCACATAAGAAATATTATATACCATAACGTGTGTAATACATTATAATATATAATAATATTAGAATTATAAGATTATATTAATATTTAATTATATTAATTATTATATTATTATTAATAAATAATTATATTAAAATTATAATATCATATTATTAAAATAATTATAATAATATTATAATATCATATTATATGATAAAATAATATTATTAGAGTTATTAATATAATTATGATATTATTTGTTATAATATTACTATTATATTATATTTTATTATATTACGAGTCTGAATTTTAGATTAGGAATATTGTAAATTTTAAATTTCTTTATAGGTATTGTGGGTATTATGAAAGTTTCATTAATTGTACTTTGTTGATTCTCACACAATCTAAAAGCTAAAGTTGTCTTTGGGCTGCTTCTGATTTTGGCTGTAGATTCTTAAAAAATTCTTCAAAAAACGAGGAGATTTACCAAACACAAAATCAGCTTATGCTACAAGTAGAAGCTGATTTTGGGAAGGAAAAACAATACCAAACTAAGCCTATATCAGGTGGTGGCAATTATGAGAGTAAAAATTAGCTCCCAATTTTGAGATGGGGCGGGGATATCCCGCTCCAATTATGGATTAAGCTCATATGTTCCATTTTATGTCTTTTTTTTTTATCCGTATTAAGATCTTGACATGTCAGTTAATTATTATGATTTTTTAATTGACGTGATATGAAATTTTTAATTAACGTAGTATAATATTTTTTTAATTGACGTGATATGAAATTTTAATTGATATACAAATAAAACAGGAGTTGATTCCCCTAATTATATATACTCTTATTTATGCTTGAGTTTGAATTTAATTTTGAGACTCGGTTGTTATTCTTGGAGCTTAAATTTGAGATTAAGAGTTCAATTCATTTTTATGAGGTAGTAATAGTTATATTGTTGAATTTCTCATTAATTTAATTGAATTTTCCTTAAAGTTTATAATGGGTATATGGATAGAATATGAGGATGGACTACTGTGAAGATTCCTCCATCCCCATCTTAAATTAGGCAGCTATAGAGAATAAAATGAGAGTAGAATATAAAATGGAGAACAAAACGAGAGTAGAGTATAAAATGGGGAAAGCATTACTGCCCCCTCCTTCTCGCCCCGTTACAAAAATATATATATGGAAAAATTAGCCAAATAACCTTTTTCTACCACATTTTTCATAAATAACCAACCTTTTTTATTTTATGAAAATGTCCGAGCTTTTTTTTATTTTATGAAAATGGTTTTCTTTAGGAGTCAACTAGTGATTGACTCATAATTTACTAACCGTTTATCATTAATAAACATATAATTGGTTAATTAAAATTAATTAATTTTGACTAATTATTAACTGATATTGATTAATAATAAAGAATTACCGAGTTAATCAGTGATAATTTAAAAGTCAATAAATGATATACCGCTATGTCAATCAGTGATTAACTGTTAAATTAATCAGTGATTGACCAATAAGTTAATGAAAATGGTCACTTTTGTAGTTTTATAAAACTTTAACCATTTATGAAAAGAAATCCTTAAAAAAAATTTCATTTGTGCTAAAATCCTTATATATATTTGTCTTAAAGCTTATCCTAAAAATAGTAACAATAATAATAACAAGAGTAATTTACACTTATGGTCCTTAAACTCTTTAATAACTAACATGCATATTGCAAATTTTTAATTGTTACCAAATAATTATCGACCTCTCAAAACATTTACAAGTTCAAACTTTGTTAATTTTCAACAAAACAAATCACGTGTTTCATAGCAGTGGTCCTATGTGTAGTTTTTCTCCGGTTGCCTTTTGCGTTGTTCCAGTTAATTGAGACATTGTTGGTTTGCTTGGGGATGTTTAGTTGGAGGATTCAAACTATGATTTGAATCATGGTTCATAGTTCGTTACATTATTTTCTCTCACAAAAAATACATGTAAATCGAAAATGATTATAATTACATGATTCTAATCCATGAACTAAACGTCTTCTTAATGTTAAGTTCCCCAAAAAATCAACTGTTTGTGCCCCGTTGGGCTATATCTATGACGTTGTTCATGTGTCATATAAAGTGGTCTTTTAAAGTGCAAATTCATACTTATGGCATGTTTGGTATATAAGTTTAAATCAAAATTTTTTATTATAATTATGATTTTTTATAAGAGAAAAATAATGTAGTAAAATTAAAACTATAAATTTATACTGTAGTATAACTCATATACCAAACATCACTTAAATTCTCTCTTTTTTTCTATTTTCTAAACTTTGTATCTTCTTTTCTATTAATAAGATAAGATCAGATAAGATTTGAGTGAGAGGCAATGTGATAATCTTTAGAGGAGTGTAAACTAGTTGGAATGTTCTATGGATACTTATAATTTATTGTCAAATTAACATTTTACAAAATGGAATTACCGGCTAAGTTAGCTGGTAGTGGTACCTACCTTTTATATATATTATTTAATCTATATTTTTGCATAATAAAATTAAGGAGTCAGTCAATGATCAATATACAAATTAATGAGATTAGATTTTTCACGCCGCATTATTAATTTTTTAATACTTAATGAGCACCTGAAAAAGTAACCTTAAAAATTAATCTAAATATATGTGTATATATATACATAATAAATGTGTATATATATATATATATTAAAACAAATTCGAGACTCACATAATCATAATACTAGTTTATATGTACCAATCAAAGCTCCAAATCTATGGGCTAATCTTTAACTGCTATATATGATGCATTATTTTTGTCAAATATTTTACTTGGAAACGGAGAAGCTCACGTGAGCACCTCAATTGTGTAAAATTCTTTCTTTTTTTTTTCTTTGAAGGACACTTGGGCACAACCATAGAATATAAAATTTGTGCAGTATTATATATGCATTATCTCCGATGACATTGCATGGCATTATATATGTCGTGATCAATAGATTATGCCCAAGTTTTTTTAATATAATTTAAGGAGATAATGAATCCTATATGCCAATAGCAAATCGGCATATTAATCAATTGAATATATAGTTTGCCGTGTGTCATGTTTGACCATGATGGCATCTATCCGAACAATATTTTAGATAAGGTTCCGTTTATATATTTTTATTGTCTTTTCGATTTCATATTCATATTTTACACGTTAGTGTTATCAACAACCATATTAATATTTATAGCTTTTTTTAATATAAGAACAACCATAATATTCATAATTGAGACTTGGGTGAGTATAAATATATGCATAAAGTTCGCTAACTAATTAAAATTAGGAGAATAAGATCAATTTGTTGGTACTCAACTTGGATTCCAATTTATTGATGACATTACCAAACAAAATAGATATTCCACCGAATCCGTATTCAATCAACCTTCATGAAATTCGTATTTGGTTCCAAACTTTTCTAACATTTTTACCAAAAAAAAAAAAAAAAAAAGGAAGAGAGGAGACAAGTTGACATTAAAAGTTCTAACGCATCCTAATTAGGTTCGCATTTGTCAAATAAACTCATTCCATATTAAGCTCTCTACTAATCAAATGTTTCAATAAAATATTTCAAGAAACAAAGAGGGCCAAATTAGAGAAAAATAAAGACTCTAAAATAGAATTTACCTTCTATAAACAACAATGACTAGACTGGAATAAATTTACTATATATCTTAATCAAAAAAATTGTGCGTAAAACTTCAAAGAGCGAAAAAGTGTATAACTAAATCTAGATTTCTTTACGCAGCTTGAAATCGTTCCCACTTTATTTTAAAAAAAAAAAATGTTTCCATTTGGAGCATGAAGAGCATAAGCATTTTTATTTTCAGAATCAATATTCGTAACCTTTTCCAAATTATTAAGCAATTTATCTCAAGACCCTGAAACAATTATCTCCCTCTCCTTTTGAGAAAATTGCATAATCTCAATTTTTATCAAACTATACCAAGATTAGACGACTTACTCTTTAATTGATTTTTTCTGCCCTTTTTTTTATCATCAAATTAGTCTCTCTAGAAAACAAGAGCTAATTCATTTTGAGTGCTTAAACGTTCTCCTTGAAGATCAATTGAAAGAGGGGTCAAAGACAAGTCAATCTTATTGCACTTCAAGTTGTTCACAATAAGATATTATGATCGATGATATCATGAGAAAATTTTAAATTTAACTATTATTTTTTTTAACTCTATTATTTATGCCACTACACAAAATTATGTCATTACGCAAAATAACATGCAGGTTTCATAACTTGCAGGTTATTAGTGACATAAGATAAATTTAACAACAATAATAGAAATAAAATAGTGTTACTTTATTGATGACATTTTTGAAAATTACTTTTATATTATCAATACCCTAATGAACTATCTAGTGTCAAAGGAAATAAACTCCTATGTCTCCTTATTTATGTCTTGTTTTATGCTTCTCTAATAATATCATGATACGTCAATTAAAATGTCACATTAATTAAAATTTTTTATCACGTCAATTAAAAAGTCACGGTAGTTAAAATAATTATAACTGACGTGACATAATTTTATTGAGGGACACGAAAAAGGACATGTTAAAGGGAAAACTGAGCTCAATCCGTACTAAAGTACACGATAGAATTGAGTAACAAAAGAGTCTCTATGATGTGGATAAAGGAGCACGTAATATATGTGCAAATACTGCAGGAATTAAGAATTGTGGTCATTTATGGTAGGCGAGGAAAGCAGTAGTAGGTGGGATGTAATTGTCAGATATTCGATGGCTCCAAAGGAGAATGTGATCCAAGATAAATGATCGATTGATATTTGATCATATCATATGTATGTTAAATTGATTAGTGGGGTGGTGGTGATACGCGTACGGGTTCGAAGCAAAGAGAGACTTATAGTGATATGGAGCTCATGGTCATTGGGTTGGTGGTTGCTGCTCGATATATATATATATATATGTATATATATATATATATGTATATATATGTATGTACGTATATATATGTAGGTTTGTATGTATACATGTATAAGTTTAATGGTAGCATGTCACTTTTTGTGATACTGTTGATTAATGTTCACATCAATTATGAGTTTTGTTGTAATATATCCTTACATCAAATTACCAATATAAACACTTTTTATTTTTCCATTCCCTTAATTCAATTTGCTATAGAGCGCTACTAAAGCATATTTATTATTATTATTATTATTATTTTACGGAGATCGCCTTTTCTTTAAGGGTACAATTTATTGATCAGATGTATGCTTTTAATTGTGATTCTTTACACTAAATTTTCTTTCCATTCTTATTTAATTTGAAATAGATTCTCTCCACTACAATTTTAGGGAGAGAACGAAATACTTCATCTTTTTGCAAGGATACTATAAAGTACAAATTCTATTTGCTACACTTCTACGGCCGTAAGCTTTGTATATATATATATATATATATATGTGTGTGTTAATATGATATTTTTATTTTCAAAATATTCTTGTCCTTAACTATATATCCTTAAATTTCCTATAACAATTTTCTCACAATTATAGATCACAATCATAAAGATAGAAGTCAATAGTTATGCCCATGCTTGAACTTAATTTGATAATAACGTGCAAACAGTTAGCGTTCATGTACTTCCCATGATAATAACATTTCGTGTCATGGTATAGCCATATAGGACATAGGTCCACAGTTTATTAATTGAATTAAAAATTTGCTAAAAATAGTGCCCCCAAAGAGCTAACAATTTCTTGCAAACAACTCATTAACGAAATATTAGATTGCGCCAAAAGGCTATATATATTCATCGAGCAATAATGAAATTGTCACTCACATGCATAGGATTCACGTAAACTTTGGTCGAAAATGTAAACCATATTTGGTATAAGATTTGACAAAGTGCGTCCTTTGCATATAATTAGCGTATACTATAACTAGGGATGCTATATGCTATATATATATATGCTATATATGCTATATATATATATATATATACATACAGGAAGAAAACAAATATTTTTCAATCCACTAGATGTTTAGTATACGTTTGACAAGTTCCAACCACATATGTGGTTATTATCGCGTAAGTGTAATATTGATCAGGATTGTGATAAGACAACTTAAACTCATACCATTTTATAAACAGTTACGAACACCGTACGATTAATTGATCAAATATCAATGATTAGGTAGTGGGTCAAATAAGTAATTGTTATTCTTTTTTCTCTTGAAACCAACTAATTAAATAGGTTTTTTTTTTTTTTTTTTTTTTTTTTTTTTTTTTTTTAGAAAAAAAGAGAAAAATTAATCAAGTAGTTGAAACTTGGAAAATGATGGGCCTCTACTGCCATGTAGTGTGCACCGTACAAACAGAGGGGGAGGAAAATGTGGCCAAGACAAAGCCCGGAGTTTAAGGGGGAAAGCCAACAGAAAAGATAACTGGAGCATCCCCAAGTCTGCCCTTGCGTGGTGGCGAGGATTTTATAACGTCACCTCATAAGCGGTGACTGTCTTGGGCCGACCAATAGGGTGCCGCCAAAGGGACGGTGGCATTGCCAACCACCGCATTGCATTCGGATGATCGGATATACCAATCACCAATTAGATTCAACTTGGTTTTTGGATTGCTTTCACGTGATTTCCACGTGATCACTTTGCGGTCTTTTTGTCTTTGCTTCTTTTCCCTTTTAAATTTTTTTTGTCCTTTGAAAAAATTTCCCCCTAAACTCATGAAAACGAACATATTAGTATTACTTCCGTATATGTATTAATTAATAATTAATGGAAGATAGGATATTTATAAAAAAGCATTTCTATTCATTTTAATGGGATCAAAAATTTCGTTACTTACATAAAATGAGTCTCATTAAATGGATAAATAAAACCTACCAGAGAAAAAAGGGAAATTATAGAAACAATTAATTAATGTCAAAACTCAATTTGTTTATAATTATCTCCGCAGAACATGAGTTACACTATGCTTATAATGTCTATGTTGACGTTGAAGAGAGATGACAACTTAATAAGAGTGCCAAGTGTCTAAACCATCTTTAAAAGCAAAGGATAAAAGTCTCTAAACCTTGTTTCCTATTAATTATAAGCATATGTTGTTCTTAATTCTTACGCTTGTTTCTAACTTATTACACTTCTTTAAGTTATCTCTTCGTGATGAATAATAATAATAATAATATAATAATAATAATAATAATAATAATAATAATAATAATAATAAAGAAGAGAAAAAAAGTCTAAATACTTTAGACTCTTAAAAACAATAACAATAACACGAGGCTACTCCTTAAAGACCATTATAGTTTATAAATATTCCCCTGAAAAAGAAGTATTTATAATTACCTCACATGATAAAGAGTAAATAAAATATGATAATTTGCATACAAGTGTCTAAACTACTCTCAAAAGTCGGTTACAATACCTTTTTGAAAGATAAGTTTAGAATTCAATTTGGGAACTTTATCTAATTGCGTAATAAGAAGATTTCGTTAAAGGCAAAGGGCAAAAACAAAGACAAACAGACAAACAAACAAGAGATGGAAAAGGAGAGCACAACTACCACCTAACCCACTCTACAACATCCGATAAAACAAAAGAAGGCAAACAAGAAACATCCACAATTTCAAAAACAAACGAAACTAGACACCATTTCGCTAGATTATGCGCAGCAAAAATTACAAGATTTAGGAGTTCAACGAAATAACGAGGTCCTGCGAGATGGAGTTTCTTCTTACGAATGTCCTCCACAATCAATCTTCCGCGCCAATTTGGGACTGGCCCTAAGAGAGCATTAACCACTGTCTTACAATCCGTTTCAATGACAATAAATGACAGCTGACTGGCCTTCGTTTGGACTAGAGCTTCTTGGAGAGCCAAAAATTCGAGAGTTTCCATATTAGTTGGGTTGAATCTAATTGCGTAACTGTTCTTATCTATTTAGACAACAAAAAAGTTGTTCCTATACAATTATCAAAGGAGTCTTATTACTTTATTATCTCTTTACGTAAAGTAAAAAATAACGGCATAGACATATATAATTGGCATAGTACACTTTTCTTTATGACCAAAAGATGTCAAAGAAAAAAAATTAAAAATGTAGAAAATGAGTAACATAGCATATTGTTATTTTAGGTAGCTATCAAAGAAAAATGTGAATTCAGTTGCGTTAAAGAGAGGTTTGGTGGTCCATCTCTCTATATATCTCTCATGATATGTGTATATATCATTGATGTAACTAGCTAGCTAGGCATTAGGCATTAATATTATTGCCTTGGTCCTAGAAGCTTTCCATTTTCTCTTCAAAATTGATGGATTTAATGTTGGTTTTTGACAAGTCCAAACGCTCCATCCATCAACATGCAACATGCTTTGCTTTATGATGAAAAGGACTTGCCATTTTGCCAATAATAGGTGATGATCAATATTCAATATATATGAATACTCACAATACCAACTTCAATAATTGTTTGGGGAAAAACAAATAAAAGTGGGGCTTTTGCTATAGCTAGAGTCTAGGCTTTTTAAAATTAAACTTGACCTCTAATTTGATAGTGTGTGATTTATAAGTTGATGATCATCAGGACCACGTCTCACAAATTTATTAAGGACTTAAATAGTTGATCTTATCGTTTTCTTGTTGATAATCAATTTGGAAAACGGTATACTAGCCTCTTCTTTTGGGTTATGGTCATAGAGATTTATTGAGGTTAAGGTTTTCTTGATTTCTTAATTTGAATAAAATTTCTTTCAACTTTTAGATTTTGTTGTGAAGGAAAGAAATGTTCTCCCCCTGATAAAATGAATAGAAATATGAACTGATATCTATGTACATGTATGTATATATTAATTAAGTTGCCAAAGCCTAAATTTAACAATTAATGATTATATATTGTGAAATTATTTGTTACATATTATTTTTTGAAGTTGTTATACTGAATTAATTAGATGGAGTTTCTAGTTTTTTCAATTTTTTTAAATTAAAATAACACCTTTTTTTCCCCCAATATACTTGGAATCTTTTTTCCATCGTATAATCTTCTTTCATGAAAAAATGGATAGGACCGCATCCGAACTTAAAATCAAAAGCATTAAAGTTTGAAGTGCAATTTAGTGGTTGAGATAGGAGAATGCAAATAGCACCATTAAGCAAACCAAATAATTGTTGAGCCCTAGTTTGTAGGCATAGGAATAGCTATGATTTGGACATATCACTACATAGGATCCATAATGGGATGTGCATAAACAATAAAGTTGAGAGAAGAATTAGCTTTAGCATGTATTCATATATATATATATATGTGTGTATATATATTGATTCTCTAGATTTTTTTTTCAAAGTCGTTTTAAGGAAGAGCTGGCAAAACTTGAGACTATGCCAATTAAAATTCTCATCCAATCATTTTGAAAATATATAATAAGAGTTATGTATCCTTAATTTTTTTTTTTTTAATTTTTGCATCATATTCTTTTTTCTTCCCGGAAAAATGAGATTATAGATGAGAGAAGACATAAGTCAACTGTTTTTGTTGAAAATAGGAAAAAAGAACCCAAGAATTTTGGTTTTAGATGTGAAAAAGAAAATGAAAATCGACTAGATACTTTGTTACTTGGAAAAAAAAAAAAAGGTGGAAACTAAAAAAATAAATTTTAATTATTTTCAATGACGTATGATAAGTACTATAGTAGTTGAGTGGTAGAAATATCACCCCATTTGATAAGTTGGTAATTCCTTATCTTTTAGTTAGCTGGGTCGTTTATTCCTTAAAATAAATAAATAAATAAAAAGCTAGGGTGGTTCATGCGCGTGTTAATTTCTTTCATTATTTTGACACATGAATGTCAATTTATTATTACAAGTTAATGGTGGATATTGTTGTATTAATCCGGATGTCCACTTTGGAGAAAAATGGACAACTAAAAATATGTACTTCACATTGTAGATGTCTACCTATATGTCTATATATATGAACGTACATAAATTAAAACAATTAAGCTTACATTATTAAACTTTTATAATTACGTCCATTGTCACACATTATTAAAGAATGTAGTTATTTTCTGTTTTAAAAAAAAGGATTTAATGTTAATGAAATAACTATCTTTTTTTGAAAGGCGAACTAAAGAAAAGAAAAAATTAAGAACACGTATATTGACAAGTTTAAATATTTTTTGTCTTTTAAGACTGAATAGTAAATGGGTAAAATATAAAGAATAGTTTCAGCACTAATGGAGATTCCTTGATTCAGTGGGTAAAAGAGCGGGTATGAGAGACAGAAGGGTTAGGGTATGGGCGCGTGGGAAGCATAACCGCCCGTGCCCCGTTGTTATTTCTAAATACAATGTAATTTAATATTTTAAAAAGACACAAATCAAACACCATATTATAGAAAAATTATGTACAATACAGTATAATATCATGTACCAAACATCTTTTAAGATATTTATATGAGAAAATTAGTGGCCTGTTCGGTTCGTTAATTCGAGTTTTTAATTCGAGTTGAGATATGATGTTGTGTGAGAGCTTTTTATTGTAGTAAAAAAAATATATGTGATTATTTCTAAGAGCTTTTTATTATAATAAAACTTAAATTCTAAACTCAAATCAATAAAAAATAGAACCTAATAAGAGTACGGGACCTAATAAGAGTACGTATAATCTTAGACTGAATCGGAGAGTTGACTTAGGATACTATTGGTGGAGAAACTGGAGAGCCATAACAATAGAATTGTCAACTTAAAATGGCTTTACGGCAAGGCACTCAGCGACGCAGGTGACGTCGGGCTTCAGATTTAGGCAATACACCAATCTTGTCAATATTTTCCACCATATCTTTATGTTTTCCTTCTGTATTTTTTCTTTTCAGTTTCCACACACATATATATATATATATATAAAAGTGTGATTTAAATAATTACTTTAATATTTATTCATAAAAAAATATAATTATTTTAATCATAAAATATTAATCTAATAGTTATAATAAATTATACAATTGACAAAAAAATTTATAATAATCAATAAAATTAAATTTTTATTACGTCACATTATTATATTTATATATTTAATAATAACTATTAATGAAAACATAATCATTAAAACCACACCCGTACCCATATATATAACTTGATTATACTACTTCCAGTCTATTGTGCCTTAGTAATCTTATCATTTTATTATTCTTATTGAATATTGGAAAATTTGCTAAAAACAAATCGTGCATGAATATTGTCTTAAAAATAGAGCAAGCTGCTTTAAATATACCAACACATTTAGCCGTGATATAGGCAACACATATATGTTGGTACTGCACAACATGTCACTACAAGAAAAAGGGGTTTTTGCGATGATAAAAAGTCATCGCAAAAACCCGAATGTCGTCACAAATAAAGTTTTTTGCGACGACAAATCGGCGCAAATTTGTCGGCGCAAAAAATTGGTCGTAAAAATGTTTTTTGCGATGACATAGTGTCGTCGTAAATGTATTTGCGACGACACTCTGTATTAGCGACAGGCGTCGCTAATATGTCGTTGTAAAACTCTCGTCATATGATCATTTTTTGCGACGACATTTCAAATTGTCATCGCAAATAATGTTATTTTTTAGCAACGACAAGTCTAAAAAAGTCGTCGTAAAAAACCAAAATTAATTTTTTTTTAATTTTTAAAAATGCCCCC
>NW_010357693.1:163552-171052 GCF_000414095.1 Morus notabilis
GAGAGGAGTGGCGGGGGCGGCGGCGGCGGCGGCCGGAGAGGGGAAGAAAAGAGAGTGAAGGGAAGAGAGAGAGAGAGAGAGAGAGAAGAAGGGAAGAGAGAGAGAGAAGGGAAGAGAGAAAGAGAGAAGGGAAGAGAGAGAAAAGAGGGCCGGTGGCGACGGGCAACGGCGGCGGCGAGGGGGAGAAGAGGCAGAGAGAGAGAGACTTAGTAGGAGAGAGATAGAAAGTGGCGGGAGAAAATAAAGAGGAAGAAGATAGGGTATATTAGATCAGACTTATTTGCGACGACACTGTCGTCGTAAATAAGTTTGAAAATGTCGTCGCAAATAATCATTTTTCCCGCGTTTAGTTTTTTGGTGAAATCTTGAAAAGATTATTTGCGACCACAAAGAGAAAATTTCGTCGCAAATAATATGAAATTATTTGCGACGACTTTGTCGTCGCAAATAATCATTTTTCCCGCGTTTAGTTTTTTGGTGAAATCTTGAAAAGATTATTTACGACGACAAAGAGAAAAAGTCGTCACAAATAATATGAAATTATTTGCGACGACTTTTTCGTCACAAATAAATGGAAAATGTCGTCGCAAAAAATGGCTTACCTTGGCAGCAAAATTCCGCGCTATTAAAATTTGCGCCCCAAAATTATTTGGGGCGACATTTAAGTTATTAGCGACGACATGATTATTTTTTAAAACGGGGAGTAATTGCGACGACATGTCATCGTAAATATTTTATTATTTGCGACGACAAATGTCGTCGCAAAAAATGTCGTCGCAAATGGCCTTTTTTATTGTAGTGTGTTAAAACCTAGGATATGCCCGAAGGGGATGTTTAGCCAACATGACATACACCAGTTGAGAAGTATATCGTGCCAAGTACGGCATGCACTTAGCGTTTTTGTTTCTCTCATGAATGTTTAGAAGTATTTTGTGCCCGTCAACACGACGGTTTTGACACCTCTAAGACTTGCAGTTGACCCATAAGAAAAATGTTGCTATAGTACTACTATTGCTAATTTAGTTAATATTTATTGGAAGTTTGAATTAAAAATTAAAAGATAGAGTTGCATGAATTTCTCCACGCCGAAGCGCCTTTGAGTCATTATAATTTGAAATTTTTTTTAGAAAGTTCATCATAGGTTCAATACAATACTATTGCTCACCTCATTTTTTGTTTTTTTTTCTTTTTATAATGCGAGATCGAACCAATATCTTTACAAACTCAAATTTTATTTTATCTCATATCGTTTGACTTAGTAGATATCGACAGCTCAAGTTTTTAAAGTAGTCTATGAGAAGTACTTCGTGTTTTATGAGATTAAATTACATTAAACAATACTTTTATAAGAACAACCCTTCAAAATTTTCAAAGTAAAACCAAGTCTCTCCAAAGAAAGGGCAAAAATGTGGGCTAGTGCAAATGGAATTTTGATGTTATTCTGTGTCATGATATTTAGTGACTTCTAAATTAAATTTCCAATCAAGGAGTGCTGCTCATGTTCCTCTAAACCATATGCGTATGCTCGGTGCTACCAATGATGGAATATTTGGGCCAAGTGTCAACAAATGACAATTAACCTCCTTTTTCTCTTAGCAAACGAATAAAAGTTGAATCGACTTTAAGCATAAATATATGAGGTTCTATTGCATCAAAGTTGTAAGTTTCACTGTATTGAAATATTAAATTTATAGAGATTTTTAGGGTAGGATTGGAGAAAATAAATTATCCGTATATTTTTTTTTAATTGTTATATTTGTATTAAAAATTATCTTTTTTATATTTATATTTTTATTTTATTGTGATTTTGACATGCATATCTAATGGTTAGAAATATGGATAATTTCAATTTTGATATTTAAGAAATACTTGTTGTCTTACTTTGTCCCCTATATACCCTTTTAAGTGTGACACTAATGACCCTTGAGCTTTAAAAACGTTTCAGTACTTTTAATGTTTTCGTCACAAATCCACTAAAAAATGGATGGAATTTACATGCCAGGTGCACATGACACCTTTAAGGAGGATAATTAAGTAAAAATCAGTCAAGTTCAATTTCGGCCCGTACTTAGTGTCTCACTTTAACCCTAATTAATTGTGAAGTTAATCTATTAAAAGAAAGGAATATGAGTACTAAGTAAATTAGTATTATGAATGTGAAATATTTTTTTAGTATTTTTTTCATGTTAAATACTATCCTCAATGTTTTCTATTAAAAAAAAAACAATTTCTCATTCATAATATTAATTTAAAAAGCTTTCATATTCTTTTCTTTAATAGATTAATTATCTTCACAATTAATTTTAATAGATTAAGGGACAAAGTGAAATACTGAGTATTTTTTGGGAGCAAAAACGAACCCGGCTAATTTTTACTAAATTGCTCTTATTAAAAATGTAATGTGCGCCTCACATGCAAATTCTCTCTATATTTTAACAGATTTGTGATGAAAGGACCAAAAGTGAAACGTTTGTAAAGCTTTGGGGCCGTAGTGTCACACTTGAAAGTTTGACAGTAAAATGAGACAATAGATATTCCTCAAGAATTAAAATGAAATTATCCCTTAAAAATATGCACTATGGATAAATTTTTACTGTAAAAGAATCTTATAATTTTTTTAGTAGGACCACAAAAGATAAATTTTATTTTATTTTTCAACCCTTAAATATGTATAAAAAATTATTAATTTTATATATATTTTTAAATTAATATAATTTTAATCAGATTAAGGGTCCATTTAGTTTCCTGATTCGAGTTTTTAATTCGAGTTGAGATGTGATTTTATGTGAGAATTTTTTATTGTAGTAAAAAAGTTAGATGTGATTATTTCTAAGAGTTTTTTACTGCAATAAAACTCAAATTCTAAACTCAAATCGGGACCTAAATAGTCAAAAATTGATATCACTAACAGAAGGACCTATGAGAAAATCTTTTGGAAGAAGTCAAAACTTGCTCTCTAAAATAATTAGGGCTCAAATCCCCATAATGGTTATGGAAAGAAAGATGAGGTTAGATCAACATGGTTTGGACAAAAAGGGTGTCCCTCAAGATTGACACCTTGAAAAGCAAAATTTTATTGGTCGGTATAGTGGGCAACGTGGCTGAGAATGGCAGTGTGGACAAAAGATGCGAGCATCAATAACGCTCCATATTATATTTTACTAATACACTAACATAAGGAATTTTTTTTTTTCTTTTGTGCTGTGTCAAATGACAGATATGGTATTAACTATTAAGGAGCACACTTTTGTTGTAGTTTGGTCTGGAAAAGACCATTGTTGAGGGAGTTGCAGGAGATTGGTTGGGCCAAAGTGAAGAATGACACACAATTTATGGCTAATAGCAAACGCCATAGGGAACAACTAGTGCAATTTTTGTGTTGGACATGTAGCACCATGATGACATTGTAAATAAACCCTCTAGGAATATTCTTTTCTAATTGCATATGCTTTGTTCAACAAGAAGCTAACTTTTATTCTCATCTCTCCAATCACTAGTTACCTCTCTCTCTCTCTCTCTATCTCTCTCTATCTCTCTCATGTGGAGGGGCACCCTTTTCATGTGGGCAAATCCTCTTTTTGGGGGGTTTGCCTTTAATTTGATAATGTTAAAGACTTCCTATAGGTTATTGACACAAATAGCATAAAAGATCGTTTCTTCTTTCGCTTTCTTGATTTTCTTAATCTTTGATTGTTGGATGAGCTAATAAACATTTAGGTGTCACCCCTTTGGTTACTTTAAGATTTTTACTAGGGTATACCATGACAATTTGTTGCTTAAATATTGTCCCCTAAAGCTTAAGCACTAATCCCACAACTAAAATACTAAACGGGTGGCCTTTTTTGTGTGTGTGTGTGTTCATACAAGAAGAGGCTATTATTTAATCTTTTCTCAAATTAGTCAATATGTCACTAACAACCCAACTAACTCAATTTTGTGTTCTTTATTATATGTGTGCTTGCCTTGTATACCAATTCGCTTACATAGAAGCCCACTTGCCATAATTTTTTGTTTCTAAGTTATTTACGTAAATGCCGGTTTTGAGTATCTTATTTTAAAAAATGTATACTTTCTTATTTATTTATAAAATTATCTACTATCATACATGGAAATATATTTATATTTTTATATAATAAAAAGGGAAAAAATAATGAAACAACAAAATAGGAAAGAAAATAAAATAAAATCTGAATATAAAACATTCTAAATTTAAAATACAAAAGTCTATTATTGCATTTAATAAAATCTAATCTAATTATTTTAAGAAGTGAAAAGTTTCTTTATGAATAAAGAAGGAAAAAATTTCCCCCACTTTAATGATAATTTCATTACGAAACATATTGAATATAAAAAATTTTACAAAAAGACTCAAACAATAAACATGCAACAATACACAAATTCATAAAAGTTCTTCCGGGACACCCTCGGGAGACGCTCGGGGCACCCCGGGTAGCCCCGGGGCAGCCCCAGGATACCCCCGGGGCACCCTCAGGACACCCCCGGGGCACCCACGGGACACCTCCGAGAGACCCCCAGGGCAGCCCCAAGGCAGCCCCAGGAGACCACCGGGAAACCCCCGGGAGACCCCCTGGAGACCCCCGGGAGGCCCCCGGGAGACCCCGGGTGACCCCCCGGGGCACCCCTAGGGCACCTCCGGGGCAGCCCCGGGACAACCCCGGGACATCCCCGGGATAGCCCCGAGACAGCCCTGGGACAACCTCGGGCTACCCTCGGCGCACCCCCAGAGCATCCCAGGGCACCCACGGGACACCCCAGCGGCACCCTCGGGGCACCCCCGGGAGACCCCTGGGAGACACCCGGGACACCCCCTGGAGACCCTCGGCAGACCCCCGGTACACCCCTGGGAGACCCCCGGGAGGCCCGCGGTAGACCCCCAGGGCACCCCCGGAACACCCCAGGGGCACCCCCGGGACACCCCAGGGGCACCCCCGGGATACCCCCGAGAGACCCCCGGGAGGCCCGCGGCAAACCCCTAGGGCAGCCCCGGGGCACCCCTGCGGTAGCCCCGAGGAAGCCCTGGGGCACCTCATGGCAACCCCGGGGCCCCCCGGAACACCCCCGGGAGACCCCCGGGAGACCACCGGGAGTCCCACGTGAGACCCTCGGGAGACCCCTAGGAAGCGCCTGGGAGACCCCCAGGAGACCCCGGAGCATTCTCGGGGCACCCACAGGACAGCCTCGAGACAGTCCCCGGGCACCCCCGGGACACCCTAGAAACGGGAGACCCGCAGGCGACCCCGGGAGACCCTCGGGGCACCCCGGGGCAGCCCCGGTGCACCCCCTGGGCAGCCCGGGACACCCTCGGGGCACCACCGGGACATCCCGGGACACTCCCGGGAGACCACTAGGAGAACCTTGCGAGACCGCAGGGAGACCCCAGGGCACCCCCGCGGCACCCCCAGGACACCCCCAGGAGACCCCCAGGGCAGCCCCGGTGCACCCCCTGGGAGACCACCGGGAGAACCCCGAGAGACCCTCGGTGGACCGCCGGGAGACCCCCAGGGTGTTACGAACCCCACCAACAATGTGACGAAACCCGTAGCCAAATATGGGATACGATCCAAGATCTTCAGGAATTGATGGAAACCGCGACCCGTTGCTTAGCAAAGCAAGAACCTTGGTATAGTGAAGACGCCACAAACGAGTATGGAAATTTTGTTTGATAAGTCGGGTTAAACGCCACAAGGAAAACCTTGATAAGTTCAGAATAGTTCTTCAAGAACTCAAGAAGAATATCTCACAAAGTGAATAAACATCAAAACTTTATTAATTTTCATTTTTCAGCCTTAAATAGCCGAGTATAAGCTGAAAAGGTTTAAAAATTGAAAAGTCTTATTCTATCCTTAATCAGATAGAAGCCTAAAATAAGATAAACCTAAAAACAAGATAAACGCAAGCCTAAAGCTTATCCTAGGGAAGGAATCCGAATTTGACTCCAACTCCTTCCTTCTAAACGCCTAAAGATAATCTCTTAGGGAAGGAATCCGAATTTGAATCTAACTCCTTCCTTAAAAATCTAAATTTGAATCTAACTCATTCCTTAAAAACGCCTATTATGCAATATAAATGTTTAAATTGAAACTTAAACCGAAAAAGATAGGATTATGATAAAGGCAAGTCTTTATCCGCAATTTGACTTTATCCTGGGCTGGAAAACACGCATAACTTCTTGAAATTCCCATTTGCACGTGTATCCTAGATTGGCATGCAAGTTGGCCAGCCATGCAATGACTTAATAGACGTGTAAGACTAATTGGCTCTCTTCCGAAATGGCTCAATGGATGTGTAAGACTAGTTGGCTCTCTTCCGGATCGACTTTGATGAGTATTTATTGCATCCGTGATGTTCACATCATTCCCTCCCTCTTGAGAAGGATTTGTCCTCAAATCATCACCTTCTCCTATTGGTAGTAACTTAGAATGTCGTGGTGCCGGAAATCTTTCTTTCGTCATTTGTAACCACGCCCAATCTCCAGGGTCAAAAATAAGCTTGTGACGTCCCTTGTTAGCTTGCTTGATGTATTGTTCGGTTCTTTTCTCTATGTTGGGCCATGCCCTCTCATGGGGTTGTTCAAATTCTTGCAAAAGAGAAACAACGCTAGGCAACAAAGAATCAAGTTGGTTAGTGCTTAAAAAGGTCTCCTTGTACAAGAGTACAATCATCGACCGCTTTGTACCATATCACACAATACTTCATCATCATACTTACCAATTCTGAATGGTATAACAACCTGTTTTGTAACCCTAATTTCTCCGCTATTATTCAACCATTGTAGCTTGTAAGGACGGGGGTGATTAAGTGTTGGAAGCCCTAGCTTTTCAACCATGGAAGTACTAGCAATATTAGTGCAACTACCGCCATCGATAATAACACTACATACCTTGTCTTTCACGTGGCAACGAGTGTGAAAGATGCTCTCCCACTGTACTTCTTCTTCCTCTTCTTTAGCTTGCAAGTTTAAGGCTCGACGTACGACTAGCCCAAGCCTCTCAACGTAATCTGCCCTGAATTCTTGTTCCTGTGACATAATTAGAAGATGTTTTCTCTAGAATAATAATTCTCTCAAATCACTCGTGTTTCGCTCAAGTCACTTGTGTTTCACTCAAGTCACTTGTGTTTCACTCAAATCCACTCGTATTCTTCTACTAGTTCTTTGAAAACTAATCCAACAATAAGAAGGATTCAAGTAGTCAATCAAGTCAAGACTTAATCCAAACCAATTTAAATATTATCACGGAATTTTTTTTTTTGACACTCAAACTTTAAGGGTTCCAAAACTATTGAAAACAAGCTTTTTTTGGCCCCAAAAATAGGGTCACCAAGCTCTGCCTTTTTGATGATTGTAGAGCTCAGAAAGATCTTCGATTTGATATATTATATGTCCTGTAATGATTCCTGGATCAAAAGTTATAGAAATTTTCGTGAGGTTCCTTCTTTTCTCAAATTTTTTTTTTCGACTTTGTAAAACCCTAGTTGAAT
>NW_010357693.1:176880-180744 GCF_000414095.1 Morus notabilis
TTTTTTTTTTTTTTTTTTTTTCCTAGGTAAACATGGCTTATTGGCCCACGTCTAACAACTTAACACGAGAAATCGTTTGTCATAAACCCGACCCATTTATTTGTAAAATACATTAGCTTCAAGAACCCAACCTTTTGAAGTAGATTGTCTATAGGCCCAGACAATTTGGGCGGAACTATCGTAATCCTATAGGTGGCACTTGTGGAATTTTTCAACTTATTATGACAAGGGAGCTTTACAGAAATACTAAAACAACAAAATGAGAGAAGTTCAGGAATTCCACAAGAAGTATGCATATTAGGATCCCTGCCGGCTGCCAATCAACGGAACGTGTTTTGCTGAAATTGCCCTTGTCGTCAATGGAAATCTATTAGAATATCATCGGTAATCTGTGAGATGTCCCTGCGAACGGTTATCGGTCACTGTAGAGTAGTTCACTAGATTATCATTGCTAACCTACCGGATGTCGTACAGTGCATAATTTTGCCTCTTAACTCCCAAATCAAACATCGGAATAAAATAGCATAACCTGGTGAATACATTAAAAGGCAAATCCCTCATGTACTCTCTCAAAATAATTAGTTCTGAGCAAAAAAATTAGATCATTGTACGTAGTAGAAAACATACGAAGCTAATAAGGTCATCTCAAGAGTTCCTTAAACTTTTGCCCCTAATTAACACATTCTTTTCTTAAAGAAAAAAAAATCAATTATAACGTTAATTTTAATTTCTAAATATATTCTTATTTCAAATATACGAGTCCGAATAAACCTAAAAACAACTATACTACTATATAAATTCAAAATTTATGAGACTCTAAAGTTTTATAATTTAAATTATGGAAAGTAGATTGTGGCTTTAAGAGAACCTTGTAATTGAAATTTTAATTCCTAAAAAGGATACAAATATTAATATATATTATAATTGTATTGTAATTTTAATTCAAAATTATATTTTATTGTATTATCAGCGAAGGCCACCATTATTTATTATTAGGGAAAAAACAGAAATTACGGTATTGTACTGATAATTAGAAATAGCCACTATCATCACAATTTGTTATGGTGGGCAGGAATTTCTATTAAATATAGGGTTAATATCATAAATAGTCTCTGAATTTTTTTGACAATCTTACTTTAGTCCTTAATTTTTAAAACGTCTCAAATTTAATTTCTAATCTATTAATGTATATCAGTTTTAGTCTTTTTCTTTAGTTGTGTTGACGGTAGAATTTTGCCAACAACAAAGAATCAAAAAGAAAAAACAAAAGAGTAAATCACACCAAAAATAAAATAAAGAGAAGAAATTATTTTTTATTTATTTTCTAGGAATTTTTATTGATTTTCTTGGATAATACACCCTCTAATCTCACTAAGACTCAAGAAGATCAGCTTATAGGCCAGAGGAAGAGTATAACTCTTAGACTCAATTTTTTGGGCCCCTTTTCTCTTCCTTTTTCGTATATGTAGACTAGCCTTCTCGAATAACTGCACTTTCATAAGAATAACTGTCGAACCTCACTGTTTGTTTCTGTTTTCATTTTCATTTTTCACAGTTTTCGAGATTAAAAACTGAAAACGCAGATAAAAAACGCGTTTGGAGCAAAAAATTTTAAAAAACAAAAACAAAAACGTTTGTCATTTTCTGAAAATCTAAAAACACAAAAAACTCGTTTTCATTTTCTCCTCTGTTTTCCTTTTCTCTCTTCAGCCCACCAAAGACCCATTTTCATTTTTTTCTGCCCTTCTTCAACCCAGAATCCTCTGATTTGAGCTGTGCCATTTGATTCCTGGCCAAGCTCCTCCGTTCTTCTCGCCCGATTCGGAAAAAACCACATCTTTAGCCAGCAAAAGCGCCTTCTCAGATTCACTTTCTCTCTCTCTTCTCAGCTTCAGAAAATGGAGGCCAACACCATCAGAGCAGTGGGCTTGGATTTCCTCACAAAGAAACCGTATTCGCCTCCTTCATGGGCGACCCATCTCAGCCGAATTCCCTCTCACGTCTTCTCTCTCGGCCATGTAAGCCGATTATTCTCCTTTCCCTTTTTGGTTCTTCGGGCCATCCTCTGATTTTCTTGGGGAACTTTTAAAATGGGTTTTTTGGATTCTTGTTTTCTGAGGCTTTTTTGGAGTGTTGCTATGGTTTGTACTGAATTTTTATACTTGCTGGTGATTTTATTATCAGTTTCCAACTCCAATTCACAAGTGGAATCTCCTTAATTTGCCCAACAACATTGAAGTCTGGTTGAAGGTATCTACTTTTGTCTCTTGTGTTATTTCTAGTTTTTCTTAATTGAATTTGATGGTAATATTTCTTGAATTTTGCTTTCTGTGAAGTTATATTATTGCCCCCTTGTGGATATTGTGAAGTTATAGTAGTAATTTGCAATACACGTAGACAGACACACACACACATGTATTTTGTTTGCTTTTGTATATACATTTTTAATCATTTTAGTCATATGTTTAAGTAATGTGTGTTTTTTTTTTTCTCAAATGAGGTCAAGTTTTGTTGATGAAAGAAAAGTTGTAAATTCTATTACATATTTTCAAAAATTAAACCACCAAACGCAGTTTTAATTTTTTTTAAAACTGAAATCAATCTCTGAATAAAATTACCAAACACATTTTTAAAAATAATTTTAAAATAAAAATAAAAATATTTTCATTTTTATTTTCATACAAAAAAATAAAATTATTTTGAAACTAATTTCAAAACACTCTCTTTCCGTTTTTCTTGCGCCCTTTCGGACGTAATCTTTTGCCTCCGTTAGCAATCCGCACCTCGTGCGATTGCTGACGTGGTAATCCTCTCTTTTTCCCATGTGAAAGAAAAAGGCTGGAGGTTGGGCCTTGATTTGCATCCCTCGGTCCTTGAGTACCTGCCTAAATGCACCAAGTTGAGAATTTCGTGGGCCTGAGGTATTGGGCTTGAGAAGCTTGGGGAACTGAGCCCGTGGTGTTGAGCTTAGGGGAATTGAGCCCGGGGTGTTGAGCTCACAGGAATTGAGCCCGGGTTTTCGGTTATTGACTTGATAATTAATTGGTATAACAAGTTGAGTGTTAAGAATATAACAAAATATGAATAATATTCATTATCTTTTCACGTCAAAATCATATGCATAATTGGTGTGCTATTAGTGATTAACAAGATAACTTATGAACTATGAGGTTAACCATTAAACATATGAAATGGGACTTGGACATAAAGATATGTGATAACTCACAGAAATAGAGTTATTTAGCATACTTTTAGGCTTAATATTTGTTTATATTCTCCGGGTAAAATGCCTTTGTGTTAGTATTTTGAATAGCATTTATTAATCTTTTTCCGTGTGGCAGAAAGTTGTTATTTATGGGAAATCTTGCTATATTTTGAAGTTATTCCCCAATTCAACTCATTGCATTGACCCTGGGAACTTAGTGCATGATGTCCACAGGAGGTGCTGACGTAGGCTTTTGGTGAGAAAAGCACGGTGGAAAACACAAATGTTGAAATGCCCCCAATGCCATAGCATTGCTGCAGCAAAGTCGCAGCAAAAGCAGGAGCAGCCAAAAATTAGCAAGCTGGCGCAGTTTGTCTTTTAGCGCTGGTAGTGGTCCAAGCACTGACGGGACAGCTGTAAGAGCACCAGGAGGGGGGACCATCAATCATGACTCTCATGCATACACTTGTCACTAGGGCACCTCAACATGCCCTAGTATATAAAGGAAAAGAAGAGTATAGTACAACCAGCCAGAGAAGAGGAGAAAATCAGGAGAGGCGCACAGAATTCCTGTATGAGCTGGAAACGGAGACAGAAGAGAGTACAGGAGATTTTGGACGCTGGAGCTGGAGAAAAGAAGAGTACAACACGGATACACA
>NW_010357693.1:189715-189931 GCF_000414095.1 Morus notabilis
GCATGATGGAACAACGAATCACTCTCCAGGAAATTCAGCAGGCTGAGATGATGGAAATGATGCAGCGGATGCATAAGCAGCAGCAGCAATATTGGGCCTACGCCGAGCAACGAGACAACGCCTTGAAGAAATCTCTTCCGAAAAACTTCACCAAGCCGGTGTTCCCATTCCTTGAATTTCCTGAAGAGGTGCTGGAGCCCGTTGTTTCTGAGGACA
>NW_010357693.1:190006-191211 GCF_000414095.1 Morus notabilis
TATTTCAGTTGTTTTTAGTATCTGTTTATTCTTGGTAGTTTGTTAGCTTTTCCCCCAAGCAGTGAGGACACTGTTTCCTTTAAGTTTGGGAGTGGTTGACAGACTTGTGTAGATTTGTGTTTAATGCCCGTTGTTTGAGTCTGTTGTTTAGTAGCATATGTTGTTTTCTAAAAACAAAAACAAACAAAAAAAACAAAAAAGAATAAATGCTTTGGTCTTGCTGCAGTTGTGTTGGTTTAAGGATATTCAATGAAAAATGCAGTGTGTCAAAAGTTTCAGCTTGTATAACAATTTGGCAAGAATTAAATCTTGGTGATATCTGTGGTTAAGTAGCTCCATGAATGTTATCGTGTGAAATTTAGCACGTTAGATCATAGCACAGTTGTCCAGTGGAAAGCCTAGGAAGTTTTGAGTCATTATGAGAGCTTAAGGTCATAGAACTGATTGTGTGATGTCGTTGAAGTTAAGTTCAGGGGGGGCCAAACGTTTAGGGTAAATCAATGTTGAAAAGGGTGGAAGTGTATTTGCTATAAAAAAAAAAAATCTATACTCCACTATTCCGAGCTGCCTAATAACCAGGAGTAACATGAGCCCCATGTGTACTTTTACGTCAAACAGCAGTTCGGGATATGAGTGTGCTAAAAGCAAATCTGGCTTGTGACGTTGTTGAGTAACCGGGTGCCTTCATCACCAATGTTGGCATTCGCGTAAAAAGGCAGCAGGGAAAAAAAAAAAAAAAAAAAAGAGTTCAAAAAGGGTTATATGTATGCACCCACCTAGTGCCCTTAGAGGTAGACTACGGGTTGAATAAAGCTTTAGGCGTTTGGTTCTCTAGAGCACCAGGAGAGGGGTCAAGCAATCAGCTTATTAGACCAAAAGCTAGGCTCAAGGATCGTGATTCAAGCAACCTAGGTGAAACAAGGATCGTTAGCTATGGTCCCACACACTCACTATTAGAGGAATGTCATTTGTGGAGTGGGCAGAATGGCAGATTGATCTGAGATTGGATGAAGAGTCGGTTGGAAATGAGCTGGGACTCTAGAGGCATTGTTGGAGAATGGAGAATCAACTTGCTCAGCAGCCAAAGCAGAAATTTGTGTTATTTTGTGTTTAGATATCGTGTTTTGTTGTTTTGTTTTGTGTTGTTAGGCATTACTCGAGGTCGAGCAATGACTTAAGTTTGGGGGTGTGATAACTCACAGAAA